>NC_091185.1:26004274-26289274 GCF_040958095.1 Procambarus clarkii
CCTGGACCACAACCTCCCTGGACCACAACCTCCCTGGACCACAACCTCCTTGGATCACAACCTTCCTGGATAACAACCTCCCTGTACCACAACCTCCCTGGATCACAACCTCCCTGGATCACAACCTCCTTGGATCACAAGCTCCCTGGATCACAACCTCCCTGGAACACAGCCTCCTTGGATCACAACCTCCCTGGATCACAACCTCCCTGGACCACAACCTCCCTGGATCCCAACCTCCCTGGATCACAACCTCCCTGGATCACAACCTCCCTGGATCACAACCTCCCTGGATCACAACCTCCCTGGATCACAACCTCCCTGGATCACAACATCCCTGGATCACAACCTTCCTGGATTACAACCTCCCTGGACCACAACCTCCCTGGACCACAACCTCCTTGGATCACAACCTTCTTGGATAACAACCTCCCTGTACCACAACCTCCCTGGATCACAACCTCCCTGGATCACAACCTCCTTGGATCACAACCTCCCTGGATCACAACCTCCCTGGATCACAACCTCCCTGGATCACAACCTCCCTGGATCACAACATCCCTGGATCACAACCTCCTTGGATCACAACCTCCCTGGATCACAACCTCCCTGGACCACAACCTCCCTGGACCACAACCTCCTTGGATCACAACCTCCCTGGATCACAACCTCCCTGGATCACAACCTCCCTGGATCACAACCTCCCTGGATCACAACATCCCTGGATCACAACCTCCCTGGATCACAACCTCCCTGGATCACAACCTCCCTGGATCACAACATCCCTGGATCACAACATCCCTGGATCACAACCTCCCTGGATCACAACCTCCCTGGACCACAACCTCCCTGGACCACAACCTCCCTGGATCACAACCTCCCTGGACCACAACCTCCCTGGATCACAACCTCCCTGGATCACAACCTCCCTGGATCACAACCTCCCTGGATCACAACATCCCTGGATCACAACCTTCCTGGATTACAACACAGAGAAAACTGGTTGCCAGGTAAGTCTGTGACACTCAGAGATTGAGTGATTAATCACCAAATAATATGTACACAATACTTTAAATAACGCGGGAATTGTGTACTCTAATTAAATTCACACGTGTTGCACCCAATCACTTCCGTTGCTGAGGACGCTTCCAGGTGACAGGTAGATTGTAGATATGAGCGAGGGAACCCAGCACTGTATTCACCTAGTTGTGCTTGCAGCGGTTAAGCTCTGGCTCTTTGGACTCGCCTCTCAACTGTCCACTGATTTTTTTCACCCCCCCCCCCCACTTCCCGAGGAAGCATCCCGTAGCAGTTGTCTAACTCCCAAGTACCTATTTGTTGCTAGCTGAACAGGAGCATCAGGGTGACAGAAACTCTGCCCATTTGTTTCCGGCTGCGCCGGAGATATAACCGGGACCCTTAGGACTACTAACCCCGAGCGCTGTCTACTCAGCCGTCAGGCCGCTGTATTCACTACAATACTGTAATAGGGGTCGACCTCCAGCTCTCCAGATGACAGTCACTCCTGGTGCCCGGAGTAGCAGTAACACTAACTGGTCAAATCACCTCTGACACGACCCTCAATCAAACAGTCTCTGAATGATGTTTACTCACACCACTCCCTGAGAACATATATGGCGGAGTGCCCCCACACTCACGACTCCCGTTTTCTATATCCCGCAGTGACTACACCCACTTTACTCACACTGCCTCAGGTGAGGGAGTTACTCACACTTTTCCCTCTTCCTCCCGGCTATCGCGAAAACACCAACTGTTTCGAAATCGCTACTGAGCTATTAATACTTGATTGTCCCTAGTTTACTGGTAGATGGACAATCACTTCTCTTTTAAACTCACATATGACTAAGTCTCACCACTGAATTAGTTATGCTTAATTTCACTTCTCTCTCTTTTTCCCTGTTTCCCGTGAAATCAGATGTTGCTGGTACACACACTGCTGTACCAACAAGACGAACACCTGGTCTGGGCTTGTCCTGTTCCGTCGTTCCGTGGTAATTCCTTCTTCCAGTACGATGAAAGATCCAATTGCACCGCGAAAGTTCACCAGGGATACGGTACCTGGCTTGTTTCTCGGCAACAAAATAGTACAGTACCTCTAGACTTAGGAATGACCGGCTTGCCCAGAGCTCTGGGGCATCATAGCCTGGTCCTCCTATGGTGTCTAGAGCCCGGATGGTGCCCATCACTTCCCTGCACGAGGCTGTCACGTCATCACGTGTCGACCAATCAGAGACGACCAATCTCCCGCGCTTTCCATACTCTGTTCCCATTGGATGCGGCACGAGTTGCTCCTCAGGGCTTGGTGTTTGGTGCCCCCCCCCCCCGCCTCTACCTCAACACAACGCCCCTCTGTTTGGGAGGGGTGAAGACGGACTTTAGGCCACCCCCGCCAAACGTTTTTGAGGGAGAGAGCCTATTCTCACCCCTTCAACTACCACCCGACTCCTACATTGTTCCCTCAGGGTATAGGGTACCATATCCCTGGTGATTTGAGTGAGCAGTCTGCATTGCAACTGCTCCAGACGACTCCGGCCTCATTCAGTGACCTCTTGGGACTCCTCTCAATGAGACGAGTTCATAGACTCCCAGATCGAAACACTTTGGACACCAACTAACAAAGTTAGATATTGCAAGCACAGATGCAAGCTATAAATTAGTGCGTTGAGAGATCCATCTCTCACAGTAGGTGTGAGGAGGGTTGGAGGGGGCAGGAGGAGGAGGAGGGGAGGAGGGGGGATTTAGGGGAAGAGGTGAGGGGGGAGGGCGTGAGCAAGAGTATCCCTGTGTCGAGTGTCAATGCCAGTCGTTAATTTATTTCTTTATTTCATTCCATTCTCCTTTTCACTCTCTTCCTACGTTTCACTTTCTCTTTCTCTCTGGTCTCCTCGCGCCTGTTCTTCTCCTTTATTGAATAGACTTATCGCAGTCCCCCTTCCCATGCGATGCTCCCCCTAACCCCCTCCCCCAGGAGACGTCCCCACAACCCCCTCCCCCAGGAGACGTCCCCACAACCCCCTCCCCCAGGAGACGTCCCCACAACCCCTCCCCCAGGAGACGTCCCAACAAACCCCTCCCCCAGGAGATGTCAACACAACCCCTCCCCCAGGAGACGTCCACACAACCCCCTCCCCCAGGAGACGTCTCCACAACCCCTCCACCAGGAGACGTCCACACAACCCCTTCCCCAGGAGACGTCCCCATAACCCCCTCCCCAGGAGACATTAACACAACCCCTCCCACAGGAGACGTCCACACAACCCCTCCCCCAGGACACGTCTCCACAACCCCTTCCCCAGGAAACGTCCCCACAACCCCCCTCTCAAGGAGACGTCCCCACAACCCCTTCCCAAGGAGACGTCCCAACAACCCCCCCTCCCCAGGAGACATACCCCAACACACCCAGGAGACAACACCCGCCCTTCCCTCTCAAGTCCGCTAGGTAGCAGTGACACTTCTCTCAATCCCACTTATATGTGGTGCTTCACGACCTCGTATCAAAAAGTATATTATAAGATACTGTTAGCCAGGGCTCGCAGCCACGGGTCTGAAGGGGGCTGGATGGAGGACCTCTTTTGGTCATATTCCCTGTGAAACTGGCCTTAATTGTCGCTCAGGATACACAGAAAGTCATTGAAACAGCAAATGGGTAAAGTTTGGTTTTGCGTCGGAGGGGAGGACGGAAGCGCCGGGCTGCCTGGCCCCCGTCACTTGTTCCAACTTTCCGCCATTACCTTATATTGTCTTGCCGTTACCTTGATGCTTGTTATAAGTGCTGGCTCTCTCGGGCGAGACGGCCGCCCACCACCAAGGATTATCTTGTATAACAATTAACTCATTTCCTGCAGTTTCTGAGAGTTTTATAGAGCAATGTTACTCTCTGAGTGTTACGTTTGGCGTTATTCAATTTCAAATTTAATTTTTTTTATTCATGAATGTTTTTTTTTTTTTTTTGCATTTTTTTTTAATCATTATTACAGAACATTATTTCCCCAAGAGAAAGTCCTAATAAGACTTATTTTCTCACTGTAATTATCTACTATATTGCATATGAAAAGTCACAATAACGTGGCTGAAAAATGTTGACCAAACCACACACTAGAAATTGAAGGGACGACGACGTTTCGGTCCGTCCTGGACCATTCTCAAGTCGATTGTGATAATGGACCACAATCGACTTGATAACGGTCCAGGACGGACCAAAACGTCGTCTCTTCAATTTCTAGTGTGTGGTTTGGTCAAGATCTACTATGTTATCTAGATTTTGAGTTAGAATTAGAAGTTGCATTTACAAATGTTTTAAAAATCATTACAGTTGTAACTGGAGTGAATTGATGTTACAGCCGTAGAAAGTACTTAAATAAAATATATATCATAAAATAAGAATGTTGTTTAAACCATTTGTTGGATAACTAGTATAAACTAATTACACGAATGACAATCTCACTGGTTAGGTTCATCAGTCAGGTGTGTAATGAGCTCGTGGTAGGTTAGGTTCATCAGTCAGGTGTGTAATGAGCTCGTGGTATGTTAGGTTCATCAGTCAGGTGTGTAATGAGCTCGTGGTATGTTAGGTTCATCAGTCAGGTGTGTAATGAGCTCGTGGTATGTTAGGTTCATCAGTCAGGTGTGTAATGAGCTCGTGGTAGGTTGAAATGCCTTTATATATGCTAATTGTCTACCAGAATGTAGTCTAGATCAAAGGGATTTTATTGATGATCAAAAAACAAATATTTAGACGTGAAATTATGTATTGATATATTTCGCCTGTTATTCCAATCATTTCACGTTTTCATGCTGTGATATGCATTTCCCCTTAATGCTGCGACTCGCATTTCGCCTTCCGGGCTATTCATGCCCGTGCCACCTCTTGTGTGGCTTACTCTTCATCAATCGCATTTCCCCATATTGGTGCCACTGTCACTTGAGGGTCTCCCAGTCACACCCACACAGCGGTTATTCACCGTGTCTCGCCTCCCTGTGAGGAGATGATTACGGCCGGGCGTCTTGATAACAACCTCTCCTTCATAGACTGAGAGCCTCACGTATCCCACAGCTGCCCTTGGAAGCGTCCACCGACTTGGTGGTGGACGATAGAGCGACGGTCACGCTTCATGCAGGTCGGCATTCAATTCCCTCCCGTCCCATGCCAAATCCTAATCCTGACCCCTTCCCAAGGACCCAGTGTGACAAGCCTTCACCTTCGCGTAGAGAGCCAAACTTAACATTGTTCCTGTCATGGATGTCACTCGTGTCAAATAACTACAGTGAAACTTGCCTGTTATTCCAATTTTTAAGTATACTCAGGTCACTGCCCAAAGCAAGTGGTTTTCAGATGGAGGATGGATGGCCTGAAACACAAGAATATACGATTATATAAACATCTAATAACCAACACATCAATGGATGATAAATGAATGAAAATGGGTCTGGCAACACTCACTTGAAATAAGGTGCCATGTGGCTACACCAGCCGGTGTTCCCCACAGTTGGAGTTACTGGTATTATGTATTCTTCTTCTTGATGGAACGTGCAGTTTGCACGAAGGGTTTATCCTCCCGGTGACTGCAACAGTACAGATGCTGGGCGACGCGTTTATGTTAAGAATGACAAGGTTTGAAGAGTGTTTGTTGTGTTGTGGTGTAGATAGAGGAGCAGCAACTAAAAAGAAGCGTGTGTTAGAGGGAGACTTACCACATTGTAGGGCAAAATGTTGTGTTTATGGAGTTAGGAGTTAGGAGTTTTGTTGTGTTTGGCTGCTGGTGGCGTGAGATATATACACAGGTCAAATGTGACCCAATTTCTTGGTCGACTGGAGATATTTAGCCAGTGCTTTGACTAATTGATATTTTCCATGTAACGAGACGTCACCTCCTCCTAATATGGTAGGCTCGATGGTAAAAGGTATTATAAGTGTGATTAGAATTTATTTGAAGTTTACTCTGGCACAATGATGTCGGAAACAGTGAAGGAGAGAGTGTTCGATTGTTTCTGGCACCTGACTGGGGATACAGAGTTCGTTGATGTCTGTTCTGTACTTAGAGCTGAGTGCTGCCAGTTTGGTGTGTCCCAGCCTTAATCTGTCATCGTTACATCAATTTCTCTGCTTTTATATCTGACATGTTTCCAAGTTTCCCATTTCTTTTTTATGGATCCTTAGTATGAGATGAACATGACGTTTTCCATTTCATTATAAAATCTTTGTTGATGGTATCCTTGAACCATCAACCATTTATTTATCCTTGATGGTATACCCTTACGTGCAACATGAGGAATTGGATGATGGGTAATGTGAGGCGTGTTGTGCATCGCTTTGGCCAGTTTATCTGCCAGTTCATTATGGAGTATACCACAATGTGCTGGGACCCATTGGATAGAGGTCTCATAACCTTTCAATCGTTGTTCATGAATAAGTTGAAGACATGAGTTAACAAGCTCTTTGCGCGTTGTGGAAGAGTACGTAATTGCTTGAATCGCACTCTTGGAGTCACGACAGATTGTATATATCCCAACTGGAAATGTTGTGATTATTTGCATGGCTTGATGTAAGGCATATAATTGAGCTGTGAAAATAGATAGTTGGTTTGGTAACCGCCATCCCTGCTTGAGATGGTATTGTGGTATCCATACAGCGCTAGTGACCGAGGGAACGTTGTTCATGAGGATGCGAGATCCATCTGTATAAATCGCTGTGGTATTTGGGTAGCAATTTTTAATTGTTGAGACAAAGACTGAGACTATTGCTGAATTTGGTGCAGACTTTGGAATGTTGTCTTGCAGTTGTATTGCTGTATTAGGAGTTGTATAAAGCCAAGGTGGAATAGGGGGAACAGTAAGTTGGGTTTAAGAGTTTTGGAGTAGAGTGAGGTCTATATTGAGGTCTATATTTGTAGCTCGTTTAAGGAAAAGGATGCGAGTGATTGGTGGGGAAGCGGGGGTTATGTGGGTTAACTGTTGGGTTAATTTTTTACCTGTATGGGTGTGACTGGTGAGCAGTGGTACAGTGACTAATAGTTGGCACACATTATGTCTCGTCTGGTGGCTAGGCTTGTGAGGCCCATTCCCCCCGTGATGGCTCAGGATAGGAGTGGCACGCATTGCACCACATAAGTCACATGGGATTGTTTTGTATGACCTCAAAGCTGTATAGGTTAATAGGCGCAGCCGACGCCTATGCCTGGCAACAATAGTCTAGTTGGCTGCGAATGTAGGTTGTATAGAAACGGTATTTTTTTTTGTATGGTGTGCTTTTCTGGTTGTGCCAGTGAGGGGTTAAAGTATGGCGAGTCATAGTTTTTTATCTGTTTAAGATGTTAAATGACTGCTTTCCATGTAAGTAAGAGCGAGTGGAAGTTCATGCCAAGGTATTTATGTTCTCGTATGTGTTGGATGGGAGTGTTGTGACGGTGGGTAGAGGGAAAAGCCTTTTATTTTAATGAAAATTTGAAAAAAAAACGTTTAGTAGTGCTAACTTAGAGGCGCCATTGTTGTGTCCAAGCACCGAGGTGGTTAAGTGTTGCTTGCATTGTTGAGACTGTATTAGGGCATTGTCTGAATAATACAATGTTAAATCATCAGCGTACGCTGATAGGTGAGCGGGGCGGGCGTTTGGTTTATCGGCTAAGAAGGCAGCAAAAAAGGTTGGGCTTAGAATGGAGCCTTGTGGGACACCCATTCGAACTGAAATGCTCTCTGAAACCGTCTTGAATTGAATTTGGAGGTTCTGTTCGTGTGATGGGACTGCAGCCACAAAAAATAATCTTCCCTGAACATCTAAACGTGCAAGCTTTGCCAAGAGGCAAGTATGAAGAATGATATCAAAAGCTTCTTTAAGATCTTGGTAGAAAACAATACAAAATTTATTGTTTCTAAGCGAGGTGCAGATTTCATGTTCAAGGCAGAGTATGGTTCAAACATTGCGGTCGAAATCCAGCTGGAAATAGCGGTATAATGTTATCTTGTTCAAGGTACCATTAGAGGCGAGTATGTACAAGTCTTTCCATCACTTACTGAGGCATTGTTAGCAAGGTAATAAGTCTGTATGATACAGAATGGGATGGGTCGTTTTGCTAGTTTGAGGAAAGGAAGAATAATACTAGTCTGCCATTGTGAGAGGATATTACCGTGAGTCCAGCATAGATTGTAGTAGTTTAGAAGAGCGCTATGTGCAGTCGATGGAAGATATTTTGTAAGTTCATATAGAATTCCATCCTCTCCAGGTGCCTTGCCAGGAGGTAGGCGGGTTGAGACTAATTGCAGCTCGCTTAAAGTATAAATGTTGTCGACGCCGAGCATGTTGGCTTCTACATCGTCTGTGTCTGGGAGACGGAGAGTATCCGCCCATTTATGTCTATCTAGTTTCTTAATGTTCCACTTGGGGAGCGTTAGGGGATGGGTTGGTGGCTGAAAATTTTGTAAATTTTATAATGAGAGGTTTGTGGCCACTATCAGTATCTGGCCCAGTATGAAACTGTAGTTCATGTTGAAAGTGCGCCGAGCTAAAGCAGATGTCAAGTAGGGCTTCGTAATTGGTTCTGTAGTTAAAACAGCCTGTCCTCCTAAACAAAGGCCAAAGTTCATTCCATGCACCCGCCAAACCCGCTGTTTATGAATGAAAAACGGTTTACCCACGACTCACAACTGATGACGTCCGAACACTTCCGAAACAAGTGCTTTGCTGACGGTTTTTGTTTCAACCACAAGCTGTAAATACTTCACCCGCGTACTACAAATAATCGCCAACGGAACCTAAACACTTTACATGAAATTTAATTAACTTCAAATTACGTAGTTTTCACGCTTGATTTCACCTTAGCAACGGTTTCTCACTATTTCCGCCTTACCAACGATATAAAACAAGCTCCAAGGTGCGGCTCGCTTGGCCCACCCATCGCTTGGCCCGCACATGGCCCACGCTGGCCCACATTCACCCGGGCTAGTTTACCTCGCCACTCTGTATAATCCGCACTACGAACACTGTATAATCCGCACTACGAACACTATATAATCCGCACTACGAACACTATATAATCCGCACTACGAACACGCGTACTGCACTTGTTTTGGATCCTGATGCTTCAGTGGTCCAGACTTGCATCTTAGCCGTCTCTCGTTGCGGGAATCTGGAAAGAAAGAAAGAAACCCCACATGTGCCCCACAATGGCCTAGTCCCTTTAATTAACTAACTCCTCTGACCTGGTCTCACCTGACCCTTCTTTCCTCCGTCTAGTAACCACCGTTCTCACCACAACCCGACGTCTACCATTTCCCGAACATTCCCTCACCAACTAAACCAGAACCACACTTCCTTCATCTCGCAGTGTTCCAAAACCTGTTTGCGCTGCCACCAAATATGTCGTGACGCTGAACCCCGGTTCATTCCGAACACAGCGATTACACAACACATAACACCTTGCCTCAGCAACCGTTACTACCACCGTGTACTCCTACACACACCAGACCCTTGAGGCGTACCACTAGGTTTGTACTGGAACACAATGAATGAACATACGGAAGGTATTTAAAGGCCGTCGGGTTTTGTCATTTAATTACAAAGAATAGACTCTGACAAATAATACTATATTAATTAACATACTCTATTAGGTCAATACACTTCCAATACCCATAGACCACTTGACCTCCGCGATCACCACACACACTCGTAACTTCCGCCTAAGTCCCTAATACGGAATGATTACTACAACGCTCCACACCCGGTTAGTCTTACATTCAATACTCACATACTGCAGACTTAACTTGGTCACTAAGATCACAACAGGCTCTCGCATAGCTGTCTGCTACACTTCGCTGCTGCCACAAACGGGGATCCAAAGGACTTGCTAGTTCCACTTCCACAATCAGACTCCCCCCAGTCAACCATGGCCTCAAACATTTCACCACGCCTCTTGAGGAAGGTATAATCCGATTAACCTTATCCCTAGAGCGGTAACCTTGTTCCTAGAAGCCTGACGAAGGATAATTCCTCTTTCCAGGAATTATTAATTTGGCTAAACAGCTTCGGTCTTAATCCATTGACCTTTCTTAGATATGTGATCCATAGTCTGTCTACTTACATGTACTTTCAATCATCATTCGTTAAGTGTTGTAGTAATGATCCTCTAGCTAATAATTCCTACTAACGTGTGGATTACAACACCCTTACCAGTGCCTAAATATGCACAATATGCTAATATATAATAATATTAATTTATTTTTGAGAAAATTAATAGTTTGAATGAAAAGCATGTAAAATTTGATGAATGTGTCTCTGGGGTCGACCGCTGGACGGAATGCACTGGTCTGAGGACGGGTTGAGTTAAAGTTAGTTGAGAGGTAGGGCGGTGAAAGAAGAATATATGGTGCAGTGTGAAAGTAGTTATATAGGTGGGAACCTGCAATGTTCTGGGTTCCTCTACTCCATGTGGGGAGGGTAGCATTGAGATCGCCTGTAACAATGATCGGGTGACGTAATTGGTCAAAATAAAAATCCGGTTTATTTAAGTTTATAGGGCAACCAGGGTTAAATATATATATATATATATATATATATATATATATATATATATATATATATATATATATATATATATATATATATATATATATATATATATATATATATTATATACCCAGGCAGAAGATGTGTGTTCCATTGTAGAGTATTAAGCATGCTAAGTATCTAGTTTACCATTCACAAAATGAGTAGTGTTACAGGTTTACCTGTCATATTACTTTGTGTTAAAAGGGAAACATCCCCCGCCCCCCCCCCCCACCTCCTCCATACGATTAGGTCTGTCCAATCTCTGCATATAAAAGTTTTTCCAAATAGGATTATGTTTGGGAGTGAGCTAGGATTCGGTTATGAAAACTAGGTTCGGTTTAGATGAGTAAAGGAATTGTTTATGTTCTGTGAGCGATGTTTTAATGCTTTTTGCGTTCCAAGTCATGAAGGTTAGAGGAGCCATTTAAGAAGTCTGGGTTATCAATAAGTCTGGTTTTCTTGGCATGCAATTATTACATGTTGGATACCTAGATGTGGATGGGGGCTGTGTCGTCGGAGGTTGTGGATTATGTGATCTTTCAGCCTGAGTGCCAGAGCGTTGGGGCTTCGATCCACCAAGTAGGTTCTCGTATTCTAACACAGATAATCAGAACTTATTATTTCTAGACATATGGCATATGATAACTTGCCATACAGCTACTGTATCAACTCTAAATATTCAAATATCACAAGCACGAAGAAGTGAAAATAAGAGATAATTCACTTTCACTGTCCTGGCTCTCCTGGGAGTCTTTATTTTACCCCCTTAAAAAACTCCCATTTATATATATATATATATATATATATATATATATATATATATATATATATATATATATATATATATATATATATATATAAAAAGCAAGCAAGTCGACGTAGAACTCTGTAGGGTAAGGCAGGTCCTAGTCAATAACGGCTTCTCCAATGGTTTCATCGAAGACATCATAAGAAGGAAAGTGAAAAGCCATGCAACCTCCGAAGAGACAACTAACACAACACCTATACCCCCTATTAGACTATTTTACAGGAACTTCTTTTCCACAGCTCATAAAACGGAGGAAAGGGTCCTGAAAGATATTGTTAATAGAAACGTTATCCCTACAGACAAAAATCAGAGGATACAACTGACGATTTACTATAAAACCAGAAAAACGGCCAGCCTACTCATGAGAAACTCTCCAGACACAAAACAGAACGCTTTAAAAGAGACTAACGTCGTCTATGCCTTCAAATGCCCACTTGGGGACTGTAAGCTCCAAAAAACCCAGTATATAGGCAAGACAACAACATCTCTTTCTAGGCGTTTAACGATGCATAAGCAACAGGGCTCCATTAAGGAACATATAATCTCTTCCCATAACCAAACCATCGCCAGAGAAATCCTAGTAAACAACACAGAAATCATCGATAGATACAGCGATAGCAGGCGGCTTGACGTTTGCGAGGCACTACACATCAAGAAGTCAACACCAGCAATCAACAGCCAAATATTGCACAACTATATTCTACCCACCTCAAAACTCCGCTCCAATATAGAAGCATCAAGAAATATGGACCAATAGGCTTTCTACAAACACTTCTATTCAATACCCATTGTTTCTGTTCTGTCTTGTGTTGATACTTTTAATACCCTATTAATATCCCCTATTGTTCTGTCTTGTGTTAATGCCACATCACCCTTCCCACCTCACTCAAATGTAGATATAAAATCAGAGAAACGCAAGTTCTAATCAGTTGTGTATTTGTGAAGTCTTTGAAAATGTAATAAGTTTTACGAAACGCGCCCGTGTCGCGTCAGACTAGAAATAAAAATGAATTTTGGAGAAGTGATTTTTGATTTACCTCCAACAGTGAAGCGTAATGTACGAAAGATTGAGAAAATTCGTGTTAGAATTATTAATCTTACTTTTTCGGTCATATTTAATAATATATATATATATATATATATATATATATATATATATATATATATATATATATATATATATATATATATATATATATTAGTATATTTTGGTAGCAGTCTTTCCTGTAGACATATATTATTAAATATGACCGAAAAAGTAAGATTAACCCTTACACTGCTCAGGGGTCATATGGACATTTACACCCCTGTGCGCAAGAAAAAAAAAAAATTCAAAAATTTTTTTTCGTCTTCTAAACATGTTAATTTGAGTCTCCTGAGCACGGGAAAAATAATAAAGAAAATCTATTATACATACCAATGACACAATTGAGCCGAGAAGTTGGCCGATGACGTCACAGATTGTGAGCGCTCAAGGGTGCTGCGTCAGCCAGCTGTCACTCACGGCCGCTCGCGCGGCCCGAGTTGCCGCGAATTTATTTTCGCGGAATTATTTACAGTATTCTTGGGTCATTTTACTCCAATTTTTTTCGCTAGTATTGTTCCAATTATTAGCAATAGACGTTGTATTATAATAAAAATGGTATAAACTCACTAAGCGCTCACATATTAGTGTCACAAGTATTCCCACCAAAATGGTATAATTTACAGGAAATATTCAATGTATTTGGGTTTTTTTCAATATAAACACAAAAATAAACTTAATATGTACATTTATTTACCAAAGAATTACACATTTAGTACTCCAGGAGACTGTGATACTGTGCGAAACAGTCGATATGGCACAGAGGGACGGCACATGCTTCGCACCATGTCAACACCAATTTGCGTTTCTGTGGCCTCAATTTGGTACTGGAGCACACAACACACCGACGCTGGCCTGCTGCACGAGCTCCAGTTGGTGGCAATTTCTTGATTTGATGTATCACAAAGGCCTCCCTGTAAGCGAGCCTGGGTGCAGGAGCATGGTTCAGTATTGGGTCTCGAATGGGTCTTTGTATACCAGGTGTGTCCTTGCCAAATTTACCTAGCAACTGTTTCACAACTTGGAAACTGAATGAACGGAAATATGGTTTTCTACCTGTCTTCACAAGAAACATATTGTAACTGTTCAGCATTGTTACATCAATAAGGTGAAAAATCATTTTCTTTGTCCACTTCACTGTTTTACGTACACACTCTACAGCACCCACCATCATGTCACATTTATCAACTAAACGCATGTTGATGTTGTAGTCCATCACACAATCTGGCTTGTATATTATTTGCTTTGTTGTTCTGTTCACCTTGCCACTGTCCACCATTGTACCAAGGTGAATGGTGGTCAACATGTTCACTTCACGTCTGTCTTTCCACCGCACTGAAAGCATTGCACCACTTTTTCTTACCTCGCAGTCACCTACTTGCATAGCAGTATCAAACACAGGCATTTCCTTTCGTTTTGGCTTTACTGTTCCACACACTCCAGTCTTATTATCCAGCAAGAATTTCGTTAGCAAGGGGCTGGTATAATAGTTATCTGTGTACAATATGTGGCCCTTGTTCAGATATGGTGCAAGCAGTGACTTCACCACACTACCTGAGAAGCCATGTTCGTCATTAGCAGGAATATCTATATTTGTGGCTGAATAAAGTATCATGTGTAACACCATTCCTGATTCACAGTCACAGAGCACAAAGAATTTCAGTCCAAATCGGTGACGTTTTGAGGGAATATACTGCTTGAAGGCAGCACGTCCTTTGAAAAGCACCAGGGATTCATCAATAACCAGCTTCTGAGCTGGTACGTAGTAATCTCGGAACTTTCCAATCAGGTCATTTAGCACGTGCCTCACCCTCCAAAGCCTATCATCCTGTGTCTCGTCAGCATTATTTGCAAAATGAATGCACCGTAGGATCAACAGAAATCTGTCTCGGGACATATATTTCCCGAACAATGGTGTTGGAACAGAGTTGTCTTTGCTCCAATAATCTGAAATTACGTGTTCCACACAATGTTTCATCAACATGCAAATTGCAAAAAACACATACATCTCATCAACAGTTGTCTCTTTCCAACGCTGTAGTCGCGAAAATTCTGAAACTTCCTCACCTTCGATGAGATCATCCGCAAGTCTGTTCGTTTCATGAACAATGTGTTTCATTAGCGGCTCATCGAAATATGCAGTAAAGAAGTCCATTTCACACATTTCATCACCAGTATCAGGGAAAAGATCAGTAATTCCCACATCTCTGTTATCAAAGTCGGGAATTTGTGGAACAAAATCTTCCCCATCACTCCACACACACAAACCTGCTGCCTTCCGAGAGCCATTAGCTGCACCACGGCGAGGAATCCGGGGACCAGGAGCTGAAGCACGCATTGTAACAGTAGGGGCAGGAACGGTAGATGAGGAAAAAGATGTGGAACATGTGGGAATTTGTTCCTCATTGTCGCCATATTGTCCCATGCGGCGGCGCTTGGCTGGGCGGGCAGCTGATGCGGCGAAACTTGTACTGGCACTGGGGGTAACACTATTCTCCAACTCTTCATCACTAAAGCCTGAGAAAGATTCACTTGTTTCAGACTCGTCAATCGTATCATAAACGTGCAGTGGTATAGATGAACGATGTGCTTGGGCGCGGGGTGGTGTTGAGTGGTGTTGAGTAGCAGCCTCGAGAGGCATCCTCACCCTCGTGGCACCCACATGTTCCCCCTCACTATCCGTTGTTTCGATTTCTTCTGGCTGGGTATAATCTTCATCTATATCTGAGTCGTCAATATCAGACTCATCAACGTCCTTGAACAATTCATCTGCAATTTCGTCTTCGGTCAAGGACTGCACGGCGCGGAGCGCTGGGCGAGGTCGCACGCTGGGTCGTGATGCACTCGCCATGGTGTCTGGCCACTAACTAAGGCCTGTGAAACAAAGGAGGCCTGCTCTGGATTTTTTTCAAAATGGCATCTGTTTACAATCGCCCCTGGCTACGGTATGGGTGACCCCTTTACACCGCGGGACGTTTGAATCGTGCCTGGCACCCTTTGGCGTATATATACGCCATGCGCACGGTGGGACATGTTACTCATGGCGTATATATACGCCATGCGCAGTTTAAAGGTTAATAATTCTAACACGAATTTTCTCGATCTTTCGTACGTTTCTTTTCACTGTTGGTGGTAATTCAAAAATCAATTCTCCAAAATTCATTTTTATTTCTAGTCTGACGCGACACTTGAGCGCGTTTCGTAAAACTTATTACATTTTCAAAGACTTTAGCTTAGACGTACACAACTGAATAGAACTTACACATCTTCGATTTGTTTATATCTACATTTGAACGAGGTGGATGGGGTGAGGTGGTATTAATAGGGTATTAAATTCCTAAACACACGACAGAACACGAAACAATGGGTATTGAATGGAAGTGATTTGTAGAAAGCCTATTGGTCCATATTTCTTGATGCTTCTATATTGGAGCGGAGTCTTGAGGTGGGTAGAATATAGTTGTGCATTAATTGGCTGTTGATTGCTGGTGTTGACTTCTTGATGTGTAGAGCCTCGCAGACGTCAAGCCGCCTGCTATCGCTGTATCTATCGATGATTTCTGTGTTGTTTACTAGGATTTCTCTGGCGATGGTTTGGTTGTGAGAAGAGATTATATGTTCCTTAATGGAGCCCTGTTGCTTATGCATCGTTAAACGCCTAGAAAGAGATGTTGTTGTCTTGCCTATATACTGTTTTTTTTTTGAGCTTACAGTCCCCAAGAGGGCATTTGAAGGCATAGACGACGTTGGTCTCTTTTAAAGCGTTCTGCTCTGTGTCTGGAGAGTTTCTCATGAGTAGGCTGGCCGTTTTTCTGGTTTTGTAGTAAATCGTCAGTTGTATCCTCTGATTTTTGTCTGTAGGGATAACGTTTCTATTAACAATATCTTTCAGGACCCTTTCCTCCATTTTATGAGCTGTTGAAAAGAAGTTCCTGTAAAATAGTCTATTAGGGGGTATAGGTGTTGTGTTGGTTGTCTCTTCAGAGGTTGCATGGCGTTTCACTTTCCTTCTTATGATGTCTTCGACGAAACCATTGGAGAAGCCGTTGTTGACTAGGACCTGCCTTACCCTACAGAGTTCTTCGTCGACTTGCTTCCATTCTGAGCTGTGGCTGAGAGCACGGTCGACATAAGCGTAAACAACACTCCTCTTGTACCTGTCTGGGCAGTCGCTGTTGGCATTTAGGCACATTCCTATGTTCGTTTCCTTAGTGTAGACTGCAGTGTGGAAACCTCCGCTCTTTTCCATGACTGTTACATCTAGAAAGGGCAGCTTCCCATCCTTTTCCAACTCGTAAGTGAAACGCAACACGGAACTCTGCTCAAATGCCTCCTTCAGCTCCTGCAGATGTCTGACATCAGGTACCTGTGTAAAAATGTCGTCAACATACCTGCAGTATATGGCCGGTTTCAAGTTCATTGCGACTAAGACTTTTTGCTCGATGGTACCCATGTAGAAGTTTGCAAACAGGACACCTAGGGGAGAACCCATGGCGACCCCATCTACTTGCTTATACATGTGCCCATCCGGGCTCAAGAAGGGTGCCTCTTTAGTACAAGCTTGGACTAGTTTCCTCAGAATGTTTTCTGGTATGTCAAGAGAAGTGCAGGCCGGATTACGATACACTCTGTCGGCTATCATCCCGATTGTCTCGTCTACAGGTACGTTGGTAAACAGGGATTCTACGTCCAACGATATATATATATATATATATATATATATATATATATATATATATATATATATATATATATATATATACATATATATATACATATATATTTATATATATATATATATATATATATATATATATATATATATATATATATATATATATATATATATATATATATATATATTGTGACGGTAACGCGTTGGTGTTCGGCTGTTTTAAAAGCTAGGGGTATGGCCTCGTCACATATAGAAACAAAAAAGAGAAAATCTGGAACTTCGTCTGTGGTAAGGTAATGGGAAGACACACAAAACACAAGTAAATTTAACAATGAGATTTTAATTACGTTAGAAAAGCAAAACATGAATAAAATGGACATACAAATTGGAACATAAAATCAATCAATCAAAATAATAAGAATAATCAAATGGCAAAATGAAAAGTTACGTTAAGACAAGTGAGTAATAACAAGTGAACAATATACAATGCAAAATATGGATGCAGGAATATTGGCTTTAAGCTGCCACCTCTCTTAGTACACGTAAGCCAGAGCTTAGTCTACCAACGAGACGTGTTAACTTGTTGAAAGCACTGGATATTCTGAGGTCTGCAGGTCGTGGCGGCCCCAGACATCAGGTAGTGTGGCGGTGGAGGAGCAGGCGCGACTGACCACCGGCCAATCAGCGATGAGCAGGCGACGGACAGGTAGTTTGGTGGTTCGAGTGGTGGAGGCGGAGCAGGTGTTCTTGGTGCTGAATACGTTTGCTCTCTGGCAAACCTTGGAGTTGTACTTGTTGATATTTCTTCCATATTAGTTGTATAGGGAAGTATAGCGACGAACATAGGAGGGAAGAGCAGGCTCAATCTCTTTTGAAGGAGATTATCGTCACAATATATATATATATATATATATATATATATATATATATATATATATATATATATATATATATATATATATATATAATATATATAATATATATAATATAAAAGAGTTCAGTGAGGATCCACAAGGTCTTCTCTGAGTATTCTGTATTGTCTTCTCCGAGGCTATGGGTCCCTACATTTGCACCAGAGGTGGATACCTCTTTTAGGTTGAAAAAAAATATTTAGTTATACATAATAATCACAAAGAAGTCACAATGGCATGATATAATAATAAAAACTACTTTGTGGCAATGGAATGACTCGGACCCGCTGTAACACGGGGGGAGGGGGTTCTCGAATGATCTTTCCTGCTTTTTACTCCCTCTACCCGTATTCTTTCTTTTGTTATCTACCAAGGGACCCCAAACTTTCACTTGAGCCGACCCCACGCCACGTGGTCTCGAGACGATTTACCGACTTGAGATTTTACAACCCGTATGACGTGGACTAGGCTTCCAGCAAAACCCTAGGGTCGCCTTTACGCTGCCACCACCAGACCTTGCAACACTGAGCAATGATCGAGGTCTGGATCGATCATGCTAATCAATAACTTTGGGGCTTGATCCCCATTAGTAACATATACCTTTGGATCTTAAGTATGGAATTAATTACAAATCCGGGAATGATAATCCTGATTCTATGTTAGAATCGGCGCCCAATTCAACTCGGCCTCGTGGGGACCACGTGACAAGGACCAATTCACATAAATATAACACACACATTGAAAATAATGAAAATGCCAATTAATAACTAATTAATTTATTCAAAAACTAAAACAAAATCTAAGAAAAGGTATTCCCTGACTTGAACACTTCCTGACTGGCAATGAGTTGACTATTCCTACAATTATAACCTCTGAGCAAACTTTTACCTTCAATAGACGACCAGCGGTGGACTGCTGGTCTGGAGGCCGAAGATGGAAAGGCCACCTGCCCGAGTTGTTTCTTAAACCACCCTGTCTGTCCTCTCTCTGATGCTCCTCTCCCCAGGAGCCCAGAGCAGAGTATTGTTCCGCATCGTTAAGTTTTACCAAGTTACTAGCAAGGCTTAAGTTATAACAATTAACCTCTGTTATACTGAATGATCCAGATTGGTTGAATTATTTTACTGAAGTTGAATTACACAAGCATCTTAAGGGAGAGCTATTCCCGATCCCAAAATGGCTATTTGACCTTTGAGAAATTACTGAATATGGAAACTCTGACCTGTGACCGCCAGGTCGCTGAGGTCACTTCCGCGCTACTGCCTAGTCCTGGCTCGTGACGTCACTGATGGTGACTCAAGTCTCCTAATAATTAGAATACTCTTGATACTATAACCAGGAATATTATACAATCCAATTTGAATGCAAGATGAATAAAGGCTAATTTCTCTAAATAAGTGAATACTATAGAATGATTCATTATACGAACTATGAACAAAGACGCCAGCCATTTTGTGACTCAGACATGCTAATCCCCAGAGGAATGCGCAATGTTGAGGTCAGTCCCTACACGACTTCTGGAACCTAATGGATAATTCTTACAACAAACCTAGTTTGTTACACCGAGTTCTGGTAAATCCCAGACACCCGCCATAACCGACTCAGCCACGATGGTACAAAAGCCGACCATCCCGGAACTCGACTGAATTCCATGGGAGGTTCTTGAGTCTCCAAACCAAAACCCAACTAGTGTTTAACAGTCGACCAGACCACACTTTGGTTTATGGTGCTCTCTCTGTCTCTCTCTGTCTCTGTCTCTCTGTCTCTCTGTCTCTCTCTGTCTCTCTCTGTCTCTGTCTCTATCTGTCTCTCTCTCTCTCTCTCTGTCTCTGTCTCTCTCTGTCTCTGTCTGTCTGTCTCTGTCTCTGTCTCTCTCTGTCTCTGTCTGTCTCTGTCTCTCTCTGTCTCTGTCTGTCTCTGTCTCTCTCTCTCTCTCTCTCTCTCTCTCTCTCTCTCTCTCTCTCTCTCTCTCTCTCTCTCTCTCTCTCTCTCTCTCTCTCTCTCTCTCTCTCTCTCTGTCTCTCTCTCTCTCTCTCTCTCTCACACACATACATCTCTCATTCTCTCTCCCTCCCTTCCCCTCGTTACAAACCAGGTATTTACCTGATTCTCACTATTGTTAATGTATGCATTATTATAAATTCATCACCCCTCATTTTATTACAAATGAATAAATGACTATATTTATGTTTCCAGTTTCTCAGTGCTATGTTGACTTCAGCTTGTTACATGTGTCACAGTTATGACAGTGTATCGCAGAATTGTATTCCTTTATTGTATTGTGTGGTATGAGAGGTGAACAGTAAGACGCGGCTGTAGAATAGAACCTGTAATAGACGGGGAAATTTTCCCATACGTTGGTGTGGGCGCCGCTGTCAACAGTTTTGCATTGCTTTCCATTAATTATTGTTTTCCTTTTGAGAAGCCGATTTATTTGAGTTGTTATTATAGAATTAATAAAATGTTACATACTCTTGTTTAGAAGTATATGAGAGTGATTATCTCAGTAAGGAAGTGTGGCTGATTGAGAGGTGTTGATTGTGGCGATTGGTATTAATTATCTGAGGCTCGTTCAACGTGTGATGAGGAGAGTAAGCGGGAGGGTAGTTGGGTGGTGGTGGAACTAACTGGCTGTCGAACGTGTTTTAAACTGAGTAAATTGTTGTTTGTTTGTGCTTAAGTGTTGCTATTGAATCTGGTATTTCATGTGATTATTCCCAAAGCCATTCATTAGAGTTTCTTATATATATATATATATATATATATATATATATATATATATATATATATATATATATATATATATATATATATATATATATATCCAAAACTATTGTAACATGTCACTTCACCCAAATGTAGGTATAAAAACTCGAAAGATGTTTAAGCTCTATTCAGTTGAAGTTGTGTGTGTGTGTGTGTAAACTAAAGTCTTTGAAAATGTAATAAGTTTTACGAAACGCGCTCAAGTGTCGCGTCAGACTAGAAATAAAAATGAATTTTGGAGAATTGATTTTTGAATTACCATCAACAGTGAAAAGAAACGTAGGAAAGATCGAGAAAATTCGTGTTAGAATTATTAATCTTACTTTTTCGGTCATATTTAATAATATATATATATATATATATATATATATATATATATATATATATATATATATATATATATATATATATATATATATATATATATATATATATATATATATATACATATATAATATAAAAAATTGTATGCAGTGATTATTATATTTGGTGTTCATAAATTTGTGTGCAGTGATTATTATTGTGTCTGCATTTTTGCATTATTCAATATTGTGCATTATTATAATATTGTGATATTATTTAGCACAGTAAACTGGCGTTCTTATTTTATAACTTTTTTACTTAATGATTCGTTTAGCGTTATGTAAATATGACAGGTCAATAATTTTTTTTTATTTATATTTTACTTGCAAGCAAGCGCACAAATACAATAAAAAGAGAATAAAACAAACATAACACAAAATATAGATTACAGAATCACAAAAGCACAAAATGACAAACACACAAAACACCGGCCTTGAGGGCCTACAATAAAAACACAACAAAAAGCACAAACAAAATGCTAAACATTACAAAAATAACAGTACAATACACAGTACCAAACCCGCACCCAACCATCGAAACGCAACACAAAACAAGCCTACCGGCCCCGGAAACCACACACGGAGAGGAACCAATATATAATGACAATAAGAAGAAAAGAAAGAGAAAAATATAACACATAAACAAATGGAAATTAACATCAACAATCCATGATAAGGGGAACAAAAACAGGCACACAAGCATCCCGAAAGGCAAAAGGCACGCAACCACCCACACAAACAAACGCACACCGGAACACGCAGGAACCGGAAAAACAAACCCGGCCCACCCACACAACCTCACCCCACACCCACCCACACAACCTCACCCCACACCCACGCACACAACCTCACCCCACACCCACCCACACAACCTCACCCCACACCCACCCACACAACCTCACCCCACACCCACCCACACAACCTCACCCCACACCCACCCACACAACCTCACCCCACACCCACCCACACAAACGGACACAACCCCACAATATATACCAAACAAAATAAATTACTTGAAAGGAGAACCAACCTCAACGGGAGGGGAATATTTCTCAGCGAACTCAGACACAGGATATTTCTACTTATAGGACTCCCATACCAAATACTCCCTGTCGGTAGGGGAACGCTTCAGGCGGGCCGCATAAACTCAGGAATCACTAAATCAGGCGGAAACGGCAGCACCTGGAGCTGGGCGACAGAAGTTGCATAACGAGGTAGGGGCTGGCGAACCACCTCTGCCGCGGAAGCAGAAGATACCGAAGAAGCGTACGTAGGCCGCCGAGACGGCCCCGCTGCCGGTGCACAGGAGAAGGTGAAGGCTGCCGAGACGGTAACACCACTCCCGACACCGCAGGAAATGCAGAAGAGACAGCCTGAGAGGCGGTAAAACCGCCGCCGATGAAACAGGGACCGCAGCTGGGGGCATGGAATCCCCAGAGGGAGCAGCCTTTTTCAGCACCACCACCAGGTCATCACGCTCATCATGAACCTCATCAGGGGAACCTCCCCCCCCCCCCCCCCGAAGAACCAGAACTGTTCGACGCGGGCGACGCACCTGAGGCAAGATCCACAGGCGCCACACCAGAAGGGACGCTCGAGTTACCACCGTCAGCCGGAGGCACATGTACTTCTGCCACCACCGTAGAATGTGACGTAACCGGAACCACCTCACCATCGCCGGAAGATCCAGAGTCGTCGAAATCACCCATATCAGCCCAGGCAGAAGAAGAACGTTGGGAACGCTTGGGCTCTGGCCGCACATCATCAGATCCGGAGGCCGACCCAGACACACGGGCATCACAAGCTGTGCGAACCGATGCTCTCCTCAGGACGGAAGCGTCCTCAACCACATGGGGTACCAGGCTGAACACAGTAGGAGGCCCTGTATCCACCCCAGCACCCAGCACAGCCGAGACACATGGCGAGGGCCCAGGGACGTGCGCAGCAGTCAGCGAAGACGAAGACGACGTACCGAGATCCACCGGAAGACCCTCGGGACCATCAGGGATACCAACGGCAGCAGTCTGAACACCCGAAGGCACCTCAACCCCTGGAAGAATAGCCACCACAGCAGGAGATGCGTTGGGCTTCACAGGGGGGGACCCCCAGCAGCCAACTGGACGGCCAAATCCTCACCCACCGAATCCTCCCCACAGGGAGCGGCGGAAAATCCTCCTCACAGAAGAGGTTTATGGGGGCGACGGCAGCCTCAGAACACCCGGCAGCCTGATGCCCAACAGGCCACACCGAAAACATGTCTGCTGTTGTCGGGAAAAATATACCCAAGCATAATATCCGAGGAGCCGGATAGAGGAAGGAATGTCTGCCCTCAGGCGCATCCTCAGGGTCCAAATGTTTGTTTGCAAACCCTGGAACATTCCTGAGGAAAGCTTGTGCAGCCTCACACTGACAACAGCTCCAAACATCCCGAAGTAACGAAACAGGAAGTCCTTGGGAAATTCCAAAGGCGCCACATGAACACTCACGTACAGCAATGCACCACTCCGATTGGAAATCTCCACAGTGCCGGCACCACCCGGCAAGGTCAAGGATCGCCCCTCGAAGAACTGGAGAAATGCACGGTACTCCGCATCCCCAACAAATTTGACAATCACTCGATGAGCGGAAACCAGTTCAATATCGTAAATCACATCCTTGGGGACACGGAGCATATCACACATTACAAGTTAAACCTTATGATACTCGGCATGACCAGAAAATTTCAGGCTTACAGAGTGCACACGCACAACAGGGGGAAGAGGTCCACCCATCACGGAGAGTCACCGACGAACACCCAATCAAAACTTGACTGCAAATGCAGGGAGGGCAGAAACACCCCACACCCCCTGGCGACCAAAGCGGCAAGCCACCACCAACCCCTGGAGAGGTCAGGCGACATGTCCTCACTCAACTGTGGCTAGCAATCCAATCACAGGCCAATAAGTAGCTGTTTACGGGAACACCAGCACTGTTCAGTTGCATAGTGGTAACACTCCCTTAACTCTTCCTTCATCCCCCTTTCCCTCCCTCCCTCCATACCCCCCTTCTCTACGTCCTCTTTTCCCTCACTCTCCCTACCTAATTTCCTCCCTGACTCTCTCCCTTTATTAGAGCAACTGTTTAATCTGGAGAAAAAAATAGTTCTGAAGCCTATGAGAAAAAAACTAAAAAAAAAGTCTTGCTTGTAAACATATGTTGTTGAATATGACAGAAAGGGTAAGATTAATGATTCGAACACGAATCTTCTCTTTCTATGGAGTCCTGAGAGTAACGAAGGTGGGCAGGGGAAAAAGTGCCAAGGTAAGGTGTCAGGGTTTTAGCGAGCCAGGAGGCAAGAGGATAGCTGACAGAGCCCGGTGAAGAAATGATAGGACGAAGAGGAACACCAGGTTTATGAGTCTGTTACAGTCTTTACAAGGTATTTTGTAAATAACATTTAGACATTGACAATGAAATTATGTAAAAATTTACTAATAATTAATGTGAACAACATATGTAAACAAATACTTTATTAAAGTATTTGTCAATCGACTTGAGAATGGTCCAGGATGGACCGAAACGTCGTCGTCCCTTCACATTCTAGTGTGTGGTCTGGTCATCTCTTTATTAAATTTCCCAAACTCAGATGTAATGAATGTATGATGCAATTAGTTTACATTAAATTCACCGTAACCAATCAGCTGTCTTTAACTCTCTAATTTCCAATTGCGTCGTTCATGCTAACGCAAAGCTGCGCCTCTGAAATAATTTGCCGGTGTGGGAAATTGAGAACAACTTTTGATTTCGCAAAAGTTTTCAGAACAAGCTTTTCCAGGAATGTTTTTTATATGCTAATTTCACTGATTACCATTATTTCAAATATGAGAAATAATAAATGCAGTTTTTCAATAAAGTTTAACTAGAAATTAATCGGTAAATATATATGACAATTTTTTTTCAATAAGATATAGCCTTTCATGTTAGTCACTGTAAAGCTCAAGATAGATTTTTCTTAACAAGGAAAACATTTATACACCGAGAAAGAATTATTGACTCAGTGTACAGGGAACAGCATCTATTTAATCCAATGAGAATAAAATATTGCTGCTGTCTGCATGGAGTGAAACTATTCAGAGAAGGAGAGTGAGAGAGGAGAGATCAAGAGATACAGAAGAGAACGAGAGTAAGGGAGAGAGATAGAGAGAGAGAGAGACAGAGATTTCGGCCCATGTCCACTCAGCAATAATTGAAGCTTTGGTTGTAAACTGATTGGCAGGTCGTGTTCCAGGGAAAAAAGTAATTAGGTATGATTTTTAAATATATGCTATTGGAAGAAACATTTCTAAGCTTGGTAAAAAGAATCAAAGGCATCTACTCCTTTACCCACTCTCTCAAGTCTGAGAGAGAGAGACAGAGAGAGAGAGACAGAGAGAGAGAGAGAGACAGAGACAGAGAGAGAGAGAGAGAGAGACAGAGAGATTCAGACAGACAGATTCATCATGCTTCATCCATCGTCACAGGGACACGTGACGTTTATCTTGGTTGACCTAAATTTCCTCAATACCATTGAAGCGACGCCACATCCCTCAGAATGGTGTCGAAGGCTCAGTAAGATGAAAATCCCTGCCCCGCTCCGCCCTCCAAACTCCAGACAGCTCTCACGCGCACGAACCACCCAGATACTGCCCGGAAAATCCCTGCCACTGACACAAATCCCAACTCGTGCTAAATCCCCTAATCCCATGTCCAACTCCGCCTCCGCTTGGCGTCTCCCGTTCTCTCAGTCTCTCTGTTTTCGTTACTGATCTATTGAGGTATTTCATTAGAGAGAGAGGTTTTCACCACCGACATTCATAATATTATGTCTGTATTTTACCTAAATTTTTACATGTTAACTTTCCGAACATGTCTTCTGCTTTCAAATTTTAAATCATATTTTGTTTTTACGCTTCATTCGTTGTTCCTTCACTATGTATTCACCTAGTTGTATTCACTTAGTTGTGCTTGCGGGGGGTTGAGCTCTGCTCTTTCGGCCCGCCTTTCAACTGTCATAACTGTTTCTACTACTACTACTATTATTTTTTTATGTGTATATCATCCATGTGCCATATAGTACGAATTATCAATAATTATTAATGCGAGTATTTTGTATGATGTTATTATGTCTCCTCATTTTCTTATGTGACGAAGAGCAGCATAAATCTTTAGTCCTCGTAACTCACGCCTGACTGGTAGATTAGTTGACTTGACTAGTGAGTTACTGCCTATATAATATCTGCCTAAATCAGAGACTTCCCAGACGTGCAGTGACTACCCCTACCTTCCTCTTAAATACTTCCAATACACACATACTAACTTCCCCTACATTCCTCTTAGTTACTTCCCACACATTACTAACTTCCCCTACATTCCTCTTAGTTACTTCCCACTCATACTAACTTCCTCTACATTCCTCTTAGTTACTTCCCACTCATACTAACTTCCCCTACATTCCTCTTAGTTACTTCCCACTCATACTAACTTCCCCTACATTCCTCTTAGTTACTCCCCACACACATTAACTTCCCCTACATTACTCTTAGTTACTTCCCACTCATACTAACTTCCCCCTACATTCCTCTTAGTTACTCCCCACACACACTAACTTCCCCTACATTACTCTTAGTTACTTCCCACACATACTAACTTCCCCTACATTACCCTTAGTTACTTCCCACTCATACTAACTTCCCCTACATTCCTCTTAGTTACCTCCTAGTACCTGCATCCCACATTCTTGAAGGTAACCTCGTGTGGGTCTATTCTTTATCCTGGTGAGCTCCGATGAATGAAGATAAGTGAATTATCCAGATGCAAATTTCATTTGATCAAAACTCGTTCTGCAAAATGATATGAAGTATTCAACATGATAATATCATCTTCCCTCGTACATAAGTATTTGTTTGTCGTAAAACATTGAATTGTAGAGATTTGTCATTGCAACGCCAAGGGAATGTTGATGATAAAAAAAATCAATAAGGCGACTAGAAGGGAACTATCAAGTGAAAGCGCCAAACCATTACGACTATATAACACTAAGAATGGGTCAGGATAAGGATATGGGATGGGACGGGGGAAAGGAATGGTGCCCAACCACTTGGAAGGTCGAGGATGGAACGCCGACCTGCATGGAATAAATCGAGTGGAAATGCCACGTATGACCTCTTGTATTTCGCATTACAATTCCTGAACATTTTTAACGACCGTTAAAAATTGTGTTGTGAAGGGGTGTGGTGTGTTGTGGAGGGTGTGGTGTGTTGTGAAGGGGTGTGGTGTGTTGTGGAGGGGTGTGGTGTGTTGTGAAGGGGTGTGGTGTGTTGTGGAGGGGTGGGTGTGTTGTGGAGGGGTGTGGTGTGTTGTGGAGGGGTGTGGTGTGTTGTGGAGGGGTGTGGTGTGTTGTGAAGGGGTGTGGTGTGTTGTGGAGGGGTGTGGTGTGTTGTGAAGGGGTGTGGTGTGTTGTGAAGGGGTGTGGTGTGTTGTGGAGGGGTGTGGTGTGTTGTGGAGGGTGTGGTGTGTTGTGAAGGGGGTGTGGTGTGTTGTGGAGGGTGTGGTGTGTTGTGGAGGGTGTGGTGTGTTGTGAAGGGGTGTGGTGTGTTGTGGAGGGTGTGGTGTGTTGTGGAGGGTGTGGTGTGTTGTGAAGGGGTGTGGTGTGTTGTGGAGGGTGTGGTGTGTTGTGAAGGGTGTGGTGTGTTGTGAAGGGTGTTACCTATCGTTCGTTACGGCTCGTGACCCTACAACAGCCAACTTTACAAAAGGTCTAGGGTTACTAAAACTGCTGTTCACATGAGCGGGTCACCAGTATAACCCCTTAATAAGTAATGAGCACTTTGTTAAAATTTTCCTTTAGGACTGAAGGAATACATATAAAATTTATATATATATATATATATATATATATGAATACCATTTCATTCGCATATAGTCCTGGGGACCATTCAGGCTTGTTCGCATATATATATATATATATATATATATATATATATATATATATATATATATATATATATATATATATATATATATATATATATATATATATTCAATTCAACATAATCAATACAGTATAATATAAAACACAGATGGTAAAGTTAACTTATACAACCAAACAAAAAATATTGTCTCTCACATAATATAATATAATAAAATATGGCACAACATGAATGTTACAGACTTAACTCTACAAAGATGTGATCTCTCCTGACCTGTATCAGCTACTGAGCTACTCGGCTGTCGCTACCCATAATCCTCTCCTCCTTTGTCTCATCCAGGATGAGGGATGGAAACTAAAGACTTTTTAATATTTAAAACTAATTGAACAAACACTTGTTCTCAAAACACATAAGAATTCAAATTAAATATAATAGTTACTTGCAAAATATATAAGTACAATGCCACCTGCTTAATTACAGTAAATAAACAATTATATAAACTTAGTAAAAGTGAATCTAACAGGTATTAGACGTGTGAAGAGCCACTGCGCTCCTGTCCCCACTGACGCTGCCACACCACACGATAATTTAAAAAACACCATATGTGTACATATACAGGCAATGATATAATGGAACAAAACAAGTTATTTTAAATTAATATACGTATTGTCACGTGGGGGTGGGCAGTCCGGGGCTCTGCTAACACTCGGCTGCTAGGGGCTCAAAGGCCCAAATACTCAGCCCCTCCGACTCCCTGGATTCACCGGAGTCTCCTTGGTCACACAAGAGAGGACCAACAATGCCCACCTCCGCAGGTCTTTGCTTCCACCACAAAGGGGTGCCACTGATTCACCCTGGAAGCCCGTGGGGGTGTGAAGGAAGACTCAGGCTTACCTATAACCATAACCTCCCTGAGTCTTGCCTGCCAGACAAAAAAAAGGTTGCAGGAACTCCTTTCCCGCCTGTCTTCTCTATCTTCCTCTTAGCAAGGTCGCCAGCTGGGTTATTATATCTGCACCCCCAGCAATGCAGTTCAGTGGGTGTATTATATATTGTTTGTAGCCAGGAATGTATGCTCATAGAGAAATATCATAAATGGAGGCACACTCAAACACAGTAATAAAATGTGTGGATTTACTGATGCAAATTACATGAACACACACACACAATCACAAGTAATACATGAATATGGAAATATGGATAATGAGTCTGGAGATCGTCAGCCTCTTCTTCCACGACCATCCAACACTCCTTCAACTGGGCAGGAAGACAGGAGTCTCACACTCTCACAGGAGGGCCTCTTCACCACGTCGGCACCTCTTCTTCACTGTCCTGCCATCCATACACACTGTCCTCTCTGACAGTCCTGGACACAAGCTGCTTTGCAGCCTATTCTACTATTAAAGTAATAAAGTCTTGCTGCCACATACACAAGCAAATATTGTGGCCTAACTAGCCTACTCATACAAGGGGTAATGGGAGGGAAAATAATCTACCTTACATTCCTGGCTCACGACGCCTGTCCCTCGATGGTGTGAGGTTCCCACGCTTCCTTGGGTCGATCCTTGACGATCCAGGGCGTTCCACAGGTCCTCAGGTGTCGTGAAGCCTTCGTGTCGTCGCCGTTCCAATCCCTGAGATTCAGCTGCCCCAATCCTAGTTCATCGATGGGCGCTGAGCTAATCACTATTTTCCCCACACTCGCCTCTCCCACAAGGCGTTGCTTCTTGTCCTAGGCACGGTGTCGTCCTTCCAAGATTCTCAGTGGATGTGACCCCAGTCACAGCTAGGCCTGCCCGCCCATCTTCCAGACCTCAACGTCCAGCCAGCGGCGCTGCCCAGCGTCGTCGCCGACTATTTTCCAAGTTTGGCACTTCTCTGCTCACTGAACTTGGTTCCTCTTTTGCTTCCCAGAAGCGCAGGGTCTCCAATAACTATGATGGGCTGCGATGACCAGCTCAATCCACTGAACAAGCCTTGCAGAGCCTCCAATCCTTGAGAGCAGACCGAGGCGCGTCCTGTCGCTTCCAAGGTCAGAACAACTCTCACGTTGGCGCCGCCCAGGGCACTCGGTGACGTCATGGCGGGCCCTGATTTGTCGCCCGCGACCTACGTCGGCCAATCCGCGATCGGCTTGTGTCCCTTCCAAAAGGTCATATCTGCCATAGGGGATACTGTTTCATTTTATAACAGGGCGCCAATTTTCCTTTATTTACAACTTATAATATAACTTCCTTCCCTTAACTGGCAGCCGGTCTGGTCGCCACATATATCATTAGACTCCCTGAACCTCAGAGAATCAGTAGGGAGAGCTGATATGACTCTTTAAGCCGGCAAACGAAAGAAATAGGAGAGGGCACCGTAACAGTATTCAGCTAGGAGTACGTAACAAAGGGTATGGAGTGTTGTGGAGGGTGTGGTGTGTTGTGGAGGGTGTGGAGTGTTGTGGAGGGTGTGGAGTGTTGTGGAGGGTGTGGAGTGTTGTGAAGGGTGTGGTGTGTTGTGGAGGGGTGTGGTGTGTTGTGGAGGGGTGTGGAGTGTTGTGAATGGATGAGTTGTGTTGTGGAGGGGTGTGGTGTGTTGTGGAGGGGTGTGGTGTGTTGTGGAGGGTGTGGAGTGTTGTGGAGGGTGTGGTGTGTTGTGGAGGGGTGTGGTGTGTTGTGGAGGGATGTGGTGTGTTGTGAAGGGATGAGTTGTGTTGTGGAGGGGTGTGGTGTGTTGTGGAGGGATGTGGTGTGTTGTGAAGGGATGAGTTGTGTTGTGGAGGGGTGTGGTGTGTTGTGGAGGGGTGTGGTGTGTTGTGGAGGGTGTGGTGTGTTGTGGAGGGGTGTGGTGTGTTGTGGAGGGGTGTGGTGTGTTGTGGAGGGTGTGGAGTGTTGTGAAGGGATGAGTTGTGTTGTGGAGGGGTGTGGTGTGTTGTGGAGGGGTGTGGTGTGTTGTGGAGGGGTGTGGTGTGTTGTGGAGGGGTGTGGTGTGTTGTGGAGGGATGAGTTGTGTTGTGGAGGGGTGTGTGGTGTGTTGTGGAGGGGTGTGGTGTGTTGTGAAGGGTGTGGTGTGTTGTGAAGGGGGACGCCTACAAGACACAAGCAAGTGTGAGGGCGTCCAGTATGTCAACAATGATGAGTGCGGTTATCTACGAACACACTCTACAGTGGGAGTTGAACGGTGGTTTAAGTGTTCCTTCTGTTGAGTGAATATCCAAACACATGTATTTTCATTCTTCCTAAAACGTCTACGTTTACCCGAACGTTTATAGCAAAGGTGAGCCGAGTGTCGAGACCAACGTTAGTGCTGATTGATACAACTTGTCATAATTAACAAGATGTATCATAATAGCAACATATAATCTCATCATATTTATATTACTGTAACATAATAAACAATTTTGTTTTAATAAAACACACCCACACACACACACACATACATACACACATACACACATACACACACACACACACACACACACACACACACACACACACACACACACACACACACACACACACACACACACACACGCATCTTCATTTAAATGGCATACACACATGTACATTGTCTACGGCATTGTTTCCTCTGGTCAGTGTGATCTCACCTGCATCATTATGCGAGCTCCAGGCCACCGTGTGCAACAAGGTTAATTGGACATACTCGCAACAAAGAGAAAGACCGAAATTGAAAGTGAGAGAGATTCCTCCTCTCTTTGGTCTGCCTCCATGTTTATTTCGCATTCTTATCCTCTCCATCCTCAGTATTTCCTATTTTTTCACATTTTGATGCATTAATTTATTTGATTTTGGTTTGTAATAGTTTTCTCTATATTTGTTTCATGAAGTAATTTGGTAAATTTCGCCTTATGGTGAAGCAGTCCGTTCACTTACAGCTATATAGTGTAAGCAGCTCTCCATCACTTCTAGCGAAGGGAAATGTGGGAGTGATTCTTGCCCAATATGGGATTAAAGTGCAGTATTCAGCCATGGATCAGAAGTGCAGTATTCAGCCTTGAATCAGAAGTGCAGTATTCAGCCATGGATCAGAAGTGCAGTATTCAGCCTTGGATCAGAACTGCAGTATTCAGCCATGGATCAGAACTGCAGTATTCAGCCTTGGATCAGAAGTGCAGTATTCAGCCATGGATCAGAAGTGCAGTATTCAGCCTTGGATCAGAAGTGCAGTATTCAGCCTTGGATCAGAAGTGCAGTATTCAGCCTTGGATCAGAAGTGCAGTATTCAGCCTTGGATCAGAAGTGCAGTATTCAGCCTTGGATTAGTAACCCGTGCCTGCCCCAGGCTTAGTGAGAGTTCCTCCCCTCCTCAGCCTTTTGTGAGCAACCGTTACTCTCCTAGGCTTAGAAGCATTAATATTACTAGTGAATACGAAAGGGATAATTACGGAACGACTAAAGTCTGAAGTTGTGAGCTGATTTATACAACAATGTTTAACGTGATGGGTTAACGAAAAATTTGCCGAGAAGAAACTGAAACAATTGAGGGAATTGTTAGGAAACTTAAGAGCGGGAATGAGTAAAATACTCACACCTGTACTAGGTGTATTTGTACACTTAATACAGTTGTCTCTAACACCCCCTGTATTTCATTAATGAAATACAGGTGATGATAGAGGACTAATCTTGGCGAAGTTCAAGACACGTGTATACAGGATACAATCTATGAGATATATATGGTGAATTTTCTTATACTCACCTATTTGTGCTTGCGGGGATTGAGCTCTGGCTCTTTGGTCCCGCCTATTAGCTGTCAATCAACTGGTGTACAGATTCCTGAGTCAACTGGGCTCTATCATATCTACATTTGAAACAGTGTATGGAGTCAGCCTCCACCACATCACTGCCTAATTCATTCCATCTGCTAACCACCCTGACACTGAAAAATTTCTTTCTAACGTCCCTGTGGTTCATTTGGGTACTCGGTTTCCACCTGTGTCCCCTTGTTCGCGTACCACCCGTATTTAACAGTTTATCTACCCTGTCAATTCCTCTGAGAATTTTGTAGGTAGTGATCATTTCTCCCATTACTCTTCCAGTGTCGTGAGGTGCATTTTACGCAGCCTTTCCTCGTAACTCATACCTCTTAGTTCTGAGACTATCCTAGTGGCATACCTCTGAACTTTTTCCAGCTTCGTCTTGTGCTTGACAAGGTACGGGCTCCATGCTGGGGCCGCATACTCCAGGACTGGTCTTACATATATGGTATACAAGGATCTGAATGATTCCTTACACAGATTCCTGACGGCAGTTCTGATGTTAACCAGCATCGCATACGCCGTAGGTGTTATTCTCTTGATGAGGGATTCAGGAGACAGATTTGGTGTGATATCAACTAGATCTTTCTCTGTCCGTTTCATGAAGGACTTCATCTCCCATTCTGTATCCTGTGTCTGGCCTCCTGTTTCCACTGCCTAGTTTCATTACCTTGCATTTACTCGGGTTGAACTTAAATAGCCATTTGTTGGACCATTCATTCAGTCTGTCTAGGTCATCTTGTAGCCTCATACTATCTTACTCCGTCTTAGTCCTCCTCATAATTTTTGCGTCATCAGCAAACAATGAGAGGAATGATTCTATACCTACTAGTAGATCATTTACATGTATCAGAAACAATATGGGTCCAAGGACTGTTTCCGGGACTCCGCTGGTGACAATTCGCCATTCTGAGGCCTCACCCCTCACAGTGACTCGCTGTCTTCTATTACTTAGGTACTCCATTATCCAATGGAGTACCTTTCCTTTCACTTCTGCCTGCATTTCCAGCTTTCGCAATATTCTCTGATGTGGTACTGTCTCAAAGGCTTTCTGGTAATCCAAAAATATGCAGTCTGCCCACCCCTCGCTTTCCTGCCTGATTCTTGTTGCCTGGTCGTTGAATTCAATTAATCCTGTGAGGCATGACTAGCAATCCCTGACCCCATATTGGTGTTGTGTCACAAAGTTCCTTCGCTCCAGATGTTCCACTAGCTTTTTACGCACAATTTTCTCCAAAAATTTGCATGGTATGCTAGTTAGGGACACTAGCCTGTAGTTCAGTGCCTCATGTCTATCCCCCTTCTTATATATTGGGACTACGTTTGCCGTCTTCCAAATTTCTGGCAGTTCACCTGTTACCAGTGATTTGTTATACGCCATGGAGAGTGGCAGTCAAAATGCTTCTGCTCCATCCTTTAGTATCCTTTGACGATATTCCATCCGGGCCTATAGCCTTTGTCACATCCAACTCTAGCAAAAGCTTCCTTATATCCCCACTGGTAATCTCAAATTCCTCAAATGCTGCCTGGTTAACAATTCCTTCTCTTATCTCTGGAACTTCTCCTTGATCTAATGTGAAGACTTCCTGGAATTTCTTTTTGAGTTCCTCGCACACTTCTTTGTATTCGAGTTTTAATTATTTAATATGAATATTTTAAGTTAACATTCCATAGAAACCAAATATGGCATCAGCAAATATGAATAATATTTTGAGATATTTAACGATTCCAATGTTTTAGTTAGTGTCATTTGAAGGGGCGAGTATACAGCTGCATAAGAAAATAGCTTTTTCTTGACCAGGATATTTCTGGTGATGGTCTGGTGTTGTGTAGAAAAGCTCAAGGCTTACAGTGCACAAACAATAAGGCTCTTACAAAGGCAATCTAGTTTTTCACAAAACCTAGTTGGCCAACGACACTCCTGTTCCACCCATGCGTCATCTTGAAAAGTTTGATGAGGCCAGCCTTAAGGGGTATGTGCGTCTACCCTTATAGCTGGCCATCTTCTGGTTGGTGTCGTTATGGGTCTCGTTTCTCTGAATAATATCTTTCAGGACTACTTCCTCTAGCTTGTGCGCCATCTACAAGAAGTTCCTGTAGAATTCTTTAATAGGTGAGCAGATAGTGTTGGCCGTTCCGTCCTGAGAAGCAAGCCGGTTCACCTTCCTGTCAATTATATCTTCGAAATAGTCGTTTCCATTGTTGACTATGATCTCTCACACTCTTCAGAATTCCTCTTCAACCTGCTTCCAAATGGAGCTGTGTGAAAGACACACACTCAGAGAGAGAGAGAGAGAGAGAGAGAGAGATACTCAGAGAGACACATTCAGAGAGACACACTCAGAGAGACACATTCAATGGGACACACTCAGAGTATACTCAGGCGCCAAAATCACTTAGTTTATACATGTGAGGTCACTCCTACAAGCATTATGGCACACTCCAATGTTGTTCCCATAGTGTAGTCTGCAGTGTAAACGCCACTATTCATTTCCTAAACTGGTAGGTGTGGGAAAGGCAATTTATCTTCACTGTTCGTCACGTATGTGAAACTTTGTATGAACTTGTCTCTAGTGCGGCCTCAATCTTCAGCAAGCACTTTAGTGTCAGGTACCTACAAGAAAACACCATCCACAGACCTCCACTAGATATCTGATTTATGGGTCCATGACAACAAGGACTTTCTAGTCACTAGTGTTCATGTTAAAAAAAAAATAGGTGATTGGATCCCGCTGGGAACCTATGTTGAAACCATCCACTTACTTGTACACCAGACCAACAAGGCTTCTTCAGTATACGCTTTAAGTAGTGTGCTGAAAAGGGATTTTAGCTGAAACTATTGGAATGATGATGGATAGTGTAATAAAATCCAGTTTGATCTCTTGATATCCCAGAATGCATGATTATATATCTGTCTGTCTCCGAGTCTGTTGTTATTGTGTCATCATCGTGATATTCCTCTTTCTGCTTTTAAGAGTCATACGTACTCATATAAACATGTAAGTTGGTACAAAGTAACTTTTAGTTTAAGTTCTAAACTTGATATAAATTTCTAGTGATATTATTATAGATATGAATGTTTGGGTGGGGGGGGGGGGTAGACCTGCATGTGTGATTTCAAATGTAGCAGCCAATGATGTCCTCAGACGGGCAGAGACTTTAGCCCGCTCCTGGGTAGGGCCAGAACTAGATGTGCTGGATGTAAGCTGATTGGCCAAGTTTTGTATCGACCTACCAATCGGAGGATGGCTTGACAACACGTGACTCCGGAGGGGAGAGTTGCAATGCAGCTCATTGGCCCTGTGGGTTGCACTCTGAGCTAAGAGATGGACGAGGGCGGACGTATTCTGAAGCATTAATTATTTGTTAAAGAATTGATACGGTGCAACAAAGCCATACTTGATGAGAAGAATTAAGAGGCTTAATATTACATAGGAATGACCGAGGCAATAACTTCAAGTGAGGAAGATTTACATCTTCACGGGTTATTGACATGCCAGGAGCGGATTATTTATTACGGAATCGATACACATTTAATGGGACGTCAGTGGTTGTCGGACCTCTTTTCTCCATATCCCGGTGGTAAAGAACTTTAATGAAGAGAGGAGAAGTGTTATTCTCACCAGCAAGCATGAGGCTGTTAAGAGACATCGTTTGAACAGCCCAAAAGAAATAAGGATCTGTTATAGGTAATGAGTGCAGTGCAAAGGCAGTAAAGCTTTGATGTTCCAGTGACATTATGACTTGTTCTGTGTGTCGTAGCCTATGATTATTGCCAACCGTATTTATCCAGCTAAGAGACACACATTACAGTGACCGCACAACAGTTGAGTTGGAGCGCTATTAACCTGGAGTAAAGGTTTAACTCTAGCTACATAGACATTTAGTTATGGTGACTGACTAAAGTCTGTGAGGGCCATTGTGCAGTGATTACAGTGCCTCCAGCCCGGCCTCATAAACACAGGGCCAAAGTTCATTCCATGCACTCGCCAAACCAGCTGTTTATGAATGTAAAACGGTTTACACACGACTCAACTGATGATGTCCGAACACTTCTGAAAAAGTGCTTAACTGACAAATTTTGTTCGAACCACAACGCTGTAAATGCTTCATCCACGTACTACAAATACAAATAATGGTCAACCTAACCTAAACACTTAACCTAACCTAACTAGTGCTTAAATATGCAAATATATATATAATAATATTAATTTATATTTGAGAAAATTTCTGTTTTGTTTGAACAGCAAGTTTACATTTATGAATGCGTCTTTGTGGTCGACTCCTGGATGGAATGAACTTGGTCTGAGGACGGGTTGGTGCCCCTATATCTAGCTGCCAAAGGAGTTGCATAATTTCTGGACAAGTCCCTGAGTCAGAGAAGTGAAGAATGAAAACTTCAAGGCCGAGAGCAGGTCATAGAATGACTGGGGTGCCAGGAAGACCTCCTGTAATGTCGGGAGGAGGTTACCGCCGGCGCCAGTGAACAACATTTAGGAGTGACACCCCTGAATGGTCGCCATAGCAACGTTCTTTTATAGATGGCATCGGTAGGCATCATTTACCCCCCCCCCTCCCTTCCCCCAAACAGTTCCCCCTCCTCTTTACTTCACCTCCCATCTTCCCTCCATCTTCGTCCCTACCCCGCCATATTTATATCGTAGATGAGGTGATAGTAGTAGTTGATAATTTTTTATTTTATATACTTAAATAAATGTAGTGAAGAGAGGAGGTACAAGGGAGACTAAGCGGAGTTGTGTTCTTGTGCCTGCTATAACAACCCGTCCTCTTAAAAATTACGTCGCTTTTCGCTGGTATGCGTCGCACTCAGGCTAAAAATCGACGTAACTCAAAATGAAATCGGCTCATGAATTGGACGTTCTCATCCGTTTTCTGTTTTGGGTCTTCTGGCTTAGGTTGTTAGGTTAGGAAAGGAAACTTTCAATTAAGGGTTTTCATGACGTTTTTAAACATTAGGAGAACTTCCTGCCCTCCTAACCTGCCAGAGGACCCTTAACTTACTGTTTAGGGGAAAAAATCAAAATTTAATTGGGAAATATATTTCCATATTGAATTTCGTTGATATTTGGCTGTAGCGCATACGAACGAAAAGCGACGAAATTTGTAAGAGGACGGGTTGTGGTTAATAGTTGATTGCCATCGATTAGTATTGCCAAAATGGTTTAGTAAATTATTCACCAACACTATTTGTGCTTTCTGAACATTGAAGACATATACAGGAATTCTATTGAAATGTTGTATCAGTGTTAATAATTATCCTTTTAATGTAGATTGTAATAACTATTATGTTCTGCCATTTAGTTATTTGTTGCAAGTTTTTATGTACGCAATTAATTTCTTGCTCCTCTCTGCCTCTGACGAATGCATGACTAAACTGGAGTTACCTTTACACATTCCCACACTGTGAATATCGTGGGCAGAGGCTATCAACTTGGTAAGAGTCACTCCGGACTCGAGATCACTTTTCACACACCAGTTAAAACCCACGGTGCCTCTGTGACGTAATACTTAATAGAAGAGCACCTACTAAGATACTGATAAACCATTAACTGCGTTTTCCTGGTTCCGAGGGCTAGCTGAAACCTAGTTTGAGCCCAGGTGTTAATTTATCGGGTTCCACTGGGTGGATTAGCCAGTACCCCGATGAAATGTACGCTTGTTGGCGTCCTATTGCGTACTACAGCAGTGCTGACGACCGGAGCGTCTCCAGGAGGCAGGACACCTGACAGTTAGATGGTGTTATGTAAATCTGGACTCTACTCCTGTTGAGGGTCTGACGGTGTGTTGAGAGGGTCCTTGTGTGTAATGGGGTCCCTTTGTGGTGCATACGGGGTGTGGGACACTGTCTCCTTCTCTCTCTCTCTCTCTCTCTTTCTCTCTCTCTCTCTCTCTCCTTCTCTCTCTCTCTCTCTCTCTCTCTCTCTCTCTCTCTCTCTCTCTCTCTCTATCTCTGTCTCTCTCTCTCTGTCTCTCTCTCTCAATCTCTCTCTCTGTCTGTCTGTCTCTCTCTCTCTCTCTCTCTCTCTCTCTCTCTCTCTCTCTCTCTCTCTCTCTCTCTCTCTCTCTCTCTCTCTCTCTCTCTCTCTCTCTCTCTCTATCTCTCTCTCTCCGTCTCTCTCTCTCCGTCTCTCTCTCTCAATCTCTCTCTCTCTCTCTCTGTCTCTCTCTCTCTCTCTCTCTCTCTCTCTCTCTCTCTCTCTCTCTCTCTCTCTCTCTCTCTCTCTCTCTCTCTCTCTCTCTCTCTCTCTCTCACTCTCTCTCTCTCTCTCTCTCTCTCTCTCTCTCTCTCTCTCTCTCTCTCTCTCTCTCTCTCTCTCTCTCTCTCTCTCTCTCTCTCTCTCTCAATCTCTCTCTCTCTCTCTCTCTCTCTCTCTCTCTCTCTCTCTCTCTCTCTCTCTCTCTCTCTCTCTCTCTCTCTCTCTCTCTCTCTCTCTCTCTCTCTCTCTCGCTCTCTCTCTCTCTCTCTCTCTCTCTCTCAATCTCTCTCTCTCTCAATCTCTCTCTCTCAATCTCTCTCTCTCTCTCTCTCTCTCTCTCTCTCTCTCTCTCTCTCTCTCTCTCTCTCTCTCTCTCTCTCTCTCTCTCTCAATCTCTCTCTCTCTATCTATCTCTGCCTCACTCTCTCTATCTCTGTCTCTCTCTCTCTCAATCTCTCTCTCTCTCTCTCTCTCTCTCTCTCTCTCTCTCTCTCTCTCTCTCTCTCTCTCTCTCTCTCTCTCTCTCTCTCTCTCTCTCTATCTCTGCCTCTCTCTCTCTATCTCTGTCTCTCTCTCTATCTCTCTCTCTCTCCGTCTCTCTCTCTCAATCTCTCTCTCTCTCTCTCTGTCTCTCTCTCTCTCTCTCTCTCTCTCTCTCTCTCTCTCTCTCTCTCTCTCTCTCTCTCTCTCTCTCTCTCTCTCTCTCTCTCTCTCTCTCTCTCTCACTCTCTCTCTCTCTCTCTCTCTCTCTCTCTCTCTCTCTCTCTCTCTCTCTCTCTCTCTCTCTCTCTCTCTCTCTCTCTCTCTCTCTCTCTCTCATAGTCTTCCTTATTATGGATCTTTCTCTCTGCCTCACTATCTGTATCGGTGAGTATCACTGTTTGTGTGTCTCTCTCTCTCTGCCTGCCAGTATCTGTCTCTTTCTGTTGGACTGTCTTTGTCAGTCTCTACCTCTCTCAGTGCCGGGACTGGTCTGGGCAAGTTCTGGCTGGTACGGCGGCTAAGGGGCTGTTTTATTTATTGTGATGCCAATTACAAACTATATTAATTGAACGCCACGGGAGTCCTCTAACTACCTTCTTTAACTGGGATCACCGTTATTCCAGTCCTCATGGTTTGTCAAACTTCAATATTGAAGTGGTTTGCCTAACGAGAAGCGTACGAACCTTGGTAATTGAACTTCCCTATCGTGGCCAATGATGATTTGTCCTAGGAATTGTCAATGTTGTCCTGGGAAATGTCAATATTGTTCTGGGAACTGTCAATATTGTCCTGGGAACTGTCAATATTGTCCAAGAAACTGTCAATACTGTCCTAGGAACTGTCAATATTGTCATGGGAACTGTCAGTATTGTCCAGGGAACTGTCAATACTGTCCTGGGAACTGTCAATATTGTCCTAAGAACTGTCAATATTGTCCTAGGAACTGTCAATATTGTCCTAGGAACTGTCAATATTGTCATGGGAACTGTCAATATTGTCCTAAGAACTGTCAATATTGTCCTAAGAACTGTCAATATTGTCCTAGGAACTGTCAATATTGTCCTAGGAACTGTCAATATTGTCCTAGGAACTGTCAATATTGTCCTAGGAACTGTCAAAGTTGTACTGGGAACTGTCAATATTGTCCTGGGAACTGTCAATATTGTCCTGGGAACTGTCAATATTGTCCTGGGAACTGTTAGTATTGTCTTTAGTAACTGTAAATATTGTCCTAGGAACTGTCAATTTTGTCCTGGGAACTGTCAATATTGTCTTGGGAACTGTCAATATTGTCTTGGGTAACTGTCAATATTGTCCTGGGAACTGTCAATATTATTCTGGGAAGTGTCAATATTATTCTGGGAAGTGTCAATATTGTCCTATGAACTGTCAATATTGTCCTGGGAACTGTCAAGATTGTCCTAGGAACTGTCAATATTGTCCTGGGAACTGTCAATATTGTCCTAGGAACAGTCAATATTGTCCTGGGAACTGTCAATATTGTCCTGGGAACTGTCAATATTGTCCTGGGAACTGTCAATATTGTCCTGGGAACTGTCAATATTGTCCTAGGAACTGTCAATATTGTCCTAGGAACTGTCAATATTGTCCTGGGAACTGTCAATATTGTCCTGGGAACTGTCAATATTGCAGTGCATTAATTCCACTAAAGCACCGGTGTTTTAACGATGCTGTCAATAGTGTTATAAATGTGGTGATTATATATTAGTGTTTATCAATGACCACGTGGGGGTGTGCGGTCTTCATGTCCCTCCAGATAGCTTTGTTGTGCCTGGTGCCTTATAGTATTACAATCCTCCGTTTGAAATTTTTGAATATGGCAATCAAGTTGTTGATTGAGAGCGCTTCCACATATTAAATTGGTATATATATTTGATTTTAGGAGGTCTAAGAGCTGTGGAACTGTGTTCTCATTGTTTTTATGGGATCTCTACTGTACGCTTTACTGGTCTCTTTAGCATGTCTTACCATATCTTTTGCTCCAGTAGGTTGTTTGGTTGTACATATTGTACATTGTACATATTCCAACATCTTTCATGGACAAATTATCAGCGTATTCCACGTGTTGACCACCGGTAGAGGGTACGAGTATTTTCCTTCGGTCTCTGGATTTTTTTTGTGTGTTTTCGATTTTCACCTGTGTCCTCTCGTCGTACTTTCGTTCAGTTCGAAGAAGCTGTCTTCATCCGCCGTGTCTATTTACCTTGGTATCTTGTATGGTGTTATCATATCCTCTATGATTCTTCTGTCATCTAGAGGTGTGAAATTTATTTCTCGTAATAAATGTTCGTGTTAACATACGGATTTCAGGCTAACGCTGCATATTCCAGTATTGGTCTGACATCCGCGGTATGGATTAACTGGACTAGTTAGTTATTCAAGTTTTTAATTTGTTATCTTGAGGTTATCTTGAGATGATTTCGGGGCTTTAGTGTCCCAGCGGCCCGGTCCTCGACCAGGCCTCCACCCCCAGGAAGCAGCCCGTGACAGCTGACTAACTCCCAGGTACCTATTTACTGCTAATTTGTGCTTTAATGTTTTGCAGCGTTCCAAGTGCTTCCGATGTTCACACTTTTTACCTCTGGAGAAAGTGTTTGCTCTAAATACACTTCCAAATCCTTTTATATTTCCGATTTTTGTTTTTGTCCTCCGCCAAATAATGCAAATATCTCCTTTCTCCCTTTCCCCTTTTCATTGTCTTACACTTCTTGGGATTGAATTCTAGCAGCCACTCCGGGAGTTTGTCAAGATCCTCCTGTAACTGCGAGCAGTTCTCGGGTTTTAACGTTCCTCAACATCTTTATATCTGACTTTGGTATCTGCAAACATTGGTGTGTCGTAAACTCATACCCTCGGTCAGCTCACTCACCAACCAGTCCTACTTCACAGACCGTCGCTTTTCGCACGTATGCGTTACATAAGACCAAAATTTGTCGTACTAGAAAACTGGAAGCGGCTCACGAAAGTGATGTACTGTCCCTACACTACACACAGAGATCACACTAACGTGATGAATCAAATCAACAAACTTTTAACCCTGTCGTAGCTCAGTCGATTAGGGCAGTGTCTGGGATGCTCCCGGACGCAGGTTCGAATCCTCGTCACGACCCTTGTGGATTTGTTCATGTACTGTCCCTTTTTCTATTTGAGTCCTCCGGCTTACTCGGTTAAGTTTGGAGAGGACACTTTCTATTAACGTTTTTTCATGACGTTTTTAAACTTTAAGAGAATTTCCTGCCCTCATAACCAATCAGAGGACCCTTAACTTACTATTTTGGAAGAAAAAATACCAAATTTATTTTCAAATTTTTCATTTTTAAATTATGTCTATTTTCGGCCATAGGGATAAACGGCCAAATTCAGACATAATTTTTAAGCGGACGTTTTTTTTTTATTATTATTATTATTTTCTACCACAGACGTGGCCACACATTTACAATGCTAACCAGCATATATACATTCTCTTTTGTCCTCCATGGACAGGGTTAGAGATGTGTTAAACATATATTTCAGGGGTTTATTGAACAATCAACCACAGAAGGGGATTCGGTGCTTTTAAAATGCTAAGCTAACCTGTATACGTAAATACATAGATACACAGATTTACGTATGCCCGACATAAAGTGTTCGATGTGTCTTTTATATAGTGTCATTAATGTGCATTTACAAAGGTGAAATGTAATTCTGATCAGCTTCCATATATACTTTATACACATACATATACATACACACGCACATGCATTCACATACATTTGTCTCTTTTACTCTGACAGGGTGAGATAGCTGATAGAGAAACTAGTGTGCAATTAAGCACTTAATCACTGAAGGTGATTAAGGTGCTTTTACAAGCTCAGGTTATATAGTTACATCACATACATACATTGTATAATTGATACATTATATGGATAATCTTGGGTACAAGTCCAATATATCATCAAGTGTTCCAGTACTCATATAGTAATTACACAGTTCAACATACCTTAGCCCAGGATTAGCGGACAGGTTGGGAGAGACCACTTTAAATTGAGCATTTTCTTGACGGGAAACCTTAGGAGGACGGGCTGCATTCACATGCTTTACCAACACCAATGGTGCCAAGAGTGGGCCTTGGGGACCCCACTTTTCACCTTCCTTCTCCCCACACCCTCGACCTTGTATTTCCTTTCCTCCAGGAACCCACTCACCAAGTTCAGTTTCTTCCCAGTTTTCCCAGCTTGCACCACAGCAATTGCTCCTACGATCACTTAGATTGGTTCTAGAAGACATGAGTAGATATATGTCAACTAATCAACAAATTATATGCATTAGTAACTCATATTGTTTTTGTTTTTTAAAATTCCCTAAAAAAATCTATACAATAGTAACGAAGTATTTAATAAAGATAATTGATAAATCACTAAATAATTGTCACCAATAAATTAAGAAAACCAAAACTGAGTCTTTATTAAACTGCTCCAACCCTGAGACCAGTGTGTTTGACACTCATACATACTCATACTGAGACCAGTGTGTTTGACACTCATACACACTCATACACACTAATTCCTAGACTGAGAAACTCGCATACAAGCTGGACTAACATACAAAGACTCGCATACACACAGGAATAATAGATTAACAGATTCACATACTTATATACTGTGAATGATATATTAAAATTAACATCAGATTGATATACTAAAATTTATATCAGATTGATATACTAAAATTGATATCGATTGATATTCTAAAATTGCTATCAGATTGATAAACTAAAAGAATAACAGTCTTAAATAATCACAGACACAGTACCATGCTCACACAAACATTAACATACAAACAAACAAACTAACGAAGAGATTAGAAATCTCGCAGACTGACTAAAACAAACAGACACGCAGCATCAGAAACGAACACACTTGCAGACCGATCTATCAGACCACAGACTAACAAACCACAGCCTAACAGGTGATCAAATCACTAACAACACTCACTGACTCACATACCCGAAGAATAACAGACTGATAAGCTCACAGACTTGCATATCTCATAGACAAGGAAGCTTACAGACATATTGACTCACAGCGTTACACACACAAGACTAATAGACACAGATTCTGACCAATAGACTTACGAACTTACAGACTTGCACAGAAGCATGTTTACAGACTCGAAGATTCAACAGAAGACTCATAAATCACAATAACAAAAATGAGGACATGACAAATATTAAAGTTGGGTAAAATATGGGAAGACGAGAGTTTAATAAATGGAGCAACCCAAGCAGGAGGGTACAGCTGGAGCAACCCAAGCAGGTGGGTGTAGCTGGAGCAACCCAAGCAGGTGGGTGCAGCTAGAGCAACCCAAGCAGGTGGGTGTAGCTGGAGCAACCCAAGCAGGTGGGTGTAGCTGGAGCAACCCAAGCAGGTGGATGTAGCTGGAGCAACCCAAGCAGGTGGGTGTAGCTGGAGCAACCCAAGCAGGAGGGTGTAGCTGGAGCAACCCAAGCAGGTGGATGTAGCTGGAGCAACCCAAGCAGGTGGGTGTAGCTGGAGCAACCCAAGCAGGTGGGTGCAGCTAGAGCAACCCAAGCAGGTGGGAGTAGCTGGAGCAACCCAAGCAGGTGGGTGTAGCTGGAGCAACCCAAGCAGGTGGGTGTAGCTGGAGCAACCCAAGCAGGTGGGTGCAGCTAGAGCAACCCAAGCAGGTGGGTGTAGCTGGAGCAACCCAAGCAGGTGGGTGCAGCTGGAGCAACCCAAGCAGGTGGGTGTAGCTGGAGCAACCCAAGCAGGTGGGTGCAGCTGGAGCAACCCAAGCAGGTTGGTGCAGCTGGAGCAACCCAAGCAGGAGGGTGCAGCTGGAATCCACAGCTGTAACACAGCAGCTGCCACATCCCCCACTAGCAGGGAGCAGCTGGATTAAACTCGGCCCGGAAGCGAGAAGACGTTAAACTCACCCCAGACACGCACAACTTTCACAATATTCCACAAAACTGCATCAACTTGACAAATATCACAGCTGTTTGGACCCGTCTGTTGACTGACAAGTTGCTGAGCCTAAGCCGCCCGCGGAGACCACTCAGCTACTGAGAGTGACAGAGAAATATTTTTGGTTTGAATTTAATCTGATCATTCCTGTTGCATTAAGACATTTGAACCAAGAAGTGGTTGTCAGATGCGAGACTCTAGATGGAATAGAGTGTAGAGTGGGTAAGTGGAGTGGGTAAGTGGAGTGGGTAAGTGGAGTGGGTAAGTGGAGTGGGTAGGGGAGGTTAATGGGTAAAGGGTGATACACGGTGGGTAGAGTAAGGTGAAGCAAGTATAAGAGTAGATGAGGGAGGGATGGCCACCGCTCCTGTGCCAGGTTAGTACACTACGGGCTCACCATAGCCCGTGCTACTACTTGCCCCGCTCCTATGCCAGGTAAGCTATGGGCTCACCATAACCTGTGCTACTTGGAACTTGTTCCGAGTAGCTGAATCTATAACAACAACAACATCATAGAGAGGGTTTACGGGCTATTCATGCCCGTGCCACCTCCTGGGTGGCTTAATCTTCTTCAATTCTGAGTTTTTGGAAACTATGACATCGCTATTATCATGTGTTTCCGAAAGTACACACCTCGGCGAATTTACGGTATCTATACATACGTTTACGCTATGAATCTCTATGGATACCCAGAGTATAGGTTCGATCCCATCTCATGCCTCCTACTGATTTTCTCGCTCAATGTCAAGCAAGTGGTCTTTACAGTTGCAGCGCCGTGCAAGTTTAAGAGTGAAGGGAGGAAATTAACAAGGGAAAGTGCCAAGCCAATACGATTATATGCCACTTGGATGGGGACAGGATAAGGATTTAGGATGGGACGGTGGGAAGGAATAGTGCCCAACAACTTTGACTGTCGGGAATTGAGCGCTGATCTGCATGAAGCGAGACCGACGCTCTACCGTCCAGCCCAATTAGATGAAGGAGAAGCAAAGAGAAAAGGGTTGATGTGAGATGTGGTTCAGTTGTACTCACTTAGTTGTGCTTGCAGAGGTTGAGCTCTGGCTCCTTGTTCGCGCCCCTCAACCGTCAATCTACTGGTGTACAGATTACTGAGCCTCTCGAGCTCTATCATATCTATATAACATTTGAAACTGTGTATGGAGTCAGCCTCCACCACATCACTTCCTAGTGCATTCCATTTACTGACTACTTTGACACTAAAAACGTTGTTTCTAATGTCTTTGTGGCTAATTTGGGGAATCAGCTTCCACCTGTGTCCCCTTGAGCTTGTACCACCCGTATTAAATAATCCATCCTTGTCTACCCTGTTGATTCCGTTGAGAATTTTGTATGGCTCATCATGGCTCTCCAAGCTCTACTGTCTTTCAGCGACGTGAGGTGCAGTTCACCCAACCTTTCCTCGTAACTCATGCCTCTTAGTTCTGGGACTAGCATAGTGGCATACCTCTGAATTTTTTCCAGCTTCGTCTTGTGCTTGACAAGGTACGGGCTCCATGTTGGAGCTGTATATTCCAGGATTGGTCTTATATATGTGGTATACAAGGTTCTGAATGATTTCTTACACAAGTTTCTGAAGACAGTTTTGATGTTAGCCAGCCTTGCATACGCCATCAATGTTATTCTTTTGATGTGTGCTTCAGGAGACAGGTTTTCCGTGTTATCAACTCCTAAATCTTTCTCTCTGTCCGTTTCATGAAAGATTTCATCTCCCATTCTGTATCCTGAGTCCAGCTTCCAATTTTTTTCTGCCTAGTTTCATTACCTTACTTTATAATGGAATGGTCAATTTGTTGGACCATTCTTTTAGTTTGTCTAGATCATCTTGTAGCCTCATACTCTCTTCCTCTGTCTTAATCCTCTTCATAAAGGAACAAGTTTATTCCTTTTGGGAGATAATTTACATATATCAGAAACAGTATAGGTCCAAAGACTGATCCCTGCGGGACTCCACTGGTGACGCCTCCCCCCTCACCTCTCTCAATGGCTCGCTGTCATTTGTCATCACGCGTTCTATATAGTTTGTCTCTGTCCACCCGGTCAATTCCTCTGAGACTTTTGTAGGTGGTTATCATGTCTCCCCTTACTCTTTTGTCTTCTAGGAACGGGAAGTTTAGCTCCCTTAGCCTTTCCTCGTAGCTCATACCTCTCAGTTCTGGGACTAGTCTAGTGGCATACCTTTGAATTTTCTCTAACTTTATCTTGTGTTTAACTTGGTATGGACTCCAGGCTGGAGCTGCATATTCCAAGATTAGTCTGACATAAGTGGTATATAAGATCCTAAACGATTTCTTACACAAGTTTCTAAAGGCAGTTCTTATGTTGTCCAGTCTAGCTTATGCCCATGATGATATATTTTTGATGTGGGCCTCTGAGCACAGGTTCAGTGTGAAATCAATCCCCTTATCTTTCTCTTTATTTGACTCTTGAAGGATTTCATCTCCCAGATGGTACCTTGTGTTCAGCCTTCTGTTTCCTTCGCCTAATTTCATTACTTTACACTTTCCTGAGTTGAACTTTAGTAGCCATTTTCTAGACTATTCATCTAGTTTGTCCAGGTCGTCCTGTAGTCTCTGTCTATCTTTATCTGTCTTAATTCATCTCCTAATTTTTGCATCATCAGCAAACATTAGAGGAATGAGTCTATACCCTCTGGAAGATCGATTACATATATTAGAATCAGGATAGGTCCAAGTACAGAGCCCTGTGGGACTCAGCTGGTGACATCTCGCCACTCTGATGTCTCTTCCCTTACGTTACTCGCTGTTTTCTGTTGTTTAGATACTCCCTTATCCTCTGAAGCACCTTACCTTTTACTCCTGCCTGTTGTTCTAACTTTTGTATCAGCCTTTTATGGGGTACTGTGTCAAAGGCTCTCTGACAGTCCAAGAAAATGCAGTCTGCCCACCCTTTTCTTTCTTTCCTAATTTATGTCAACTGGTCATTGAATTCTATTAAGCCTATGAGGCACGATTTACCGTCCTTAAACCCATGCTGGTGGGTGTCACAAAGTTCCTTCCCTCCAGATGTTCTCCGAGCCTTTTCGTCAAAATCTTCTCCCTCACCTTCCATGGTATTCAAGTTAGGGAAACTGACCAGGAGTTCAGTGCCTCTTGCCTATCTTCCTTTTTTGTATATTGGGACTACATAAACTGTCCTCCAGCTTTCTGGTAGGTCTCCTGTTTCCAGTGACCTGTTATACACCATAGAGAGTGGCATACTTAGTGCTTCTGCACCCTCTCTTATTATCTATGGTGAGATTCAGTCAGGCCAACAGCCTTTGCCACATTCAGCTCCTACAGATTCTTTTTGACCTCATCACTGATGAGCTCAAATTCCTCTCGGGTTGCCGCCTCTTCATTTAGTACAGGGGCTTCTCATTGCTCCATTGTGAAGACCTGGAATTTCTTGTTGATCTCTTCACAGATTTCCTTGTCATTCTTTGTGTATCAGTTCTCCCCTTTTCTCAGTTTCATCACTTGTTCCCTCACTGCTGTTTTTTTTTTCCGGGTGTGGCTGTGGAGCAGTTTGGGTTGGGTCTTGGCTCACGATGTCACACGATGTCACACGAAATGACTCACGATGTCATTTTCATACTGTCTCTCTGCTTCTCTCCTCACTCTAAGGTTCTCATTCCTGGCCTTATGATATCTCTCCCTGCTCTCTGGTGTTCTGATATTCCTGTAGTTTTCCATGCTTTTGTACTCAATTGCTTCGCTACCTTACATCCTTGATTGAACCATGGATTCTTCTGTTGCCTTTGCTCCCTTTGGTCCAGGATAAGCCTGTCTGCAGCTTCCTGGCACTTCCAGGTGACATAGTTCATCATATCTTGTACAGTCCTTTCTCTGAGTTCTGTTTCCCATGGTATTCTCAATAGGAACTTCCTCATCTCGTCAAATTTTCATCTTCAGTAATTTAGCCTTTTCCCTTCCAATCCTTTCCTTGGATAGGGTTATCCCTACCTGTACCAGATACTCAAATGGCAATACACTGTGGTCACTCATTCCTATGGGGGCTTCATATTTGGAGGAAACGCTTCAACGTTTCGAACCTACATGGTTCATTCTCAAGTGATGAGACTATACTGGGCTTATTGCATTTATACCGTTAAGGAGGTCAGGTACACACAAATACAAATAGGTGAAGAATAAGACGTATAGGGTTAGAGCCCAGGTGCTCTGCAAAGCAGGCGTCACTGTTATAAACAATAGACGGCTAAAAAGGCATGATCCAACAACCAATGCTCGATCCGACAGGCACAAATAGGTGAGCTCACATGCACACATAAATACACAGTCAACATGCACGAACTGTATGTCGATGGTGTATTTATATATTGGTGATGGTGGAGGCAGAACAAAAATGGACAAATGTTAACAGTGTTGCCGAAAAAATAAAAAATGTAGATCAATAAATAAGTAGAGGACGGTAATTACCATACATTGCCAACTGGTCAAACTAGTAGGGATATATTTACCAATATGTTATGAATTTCAAGATTAACTTTAGCTATAAATGTTCGCAGCTTGTATCAGAGAGGGTGAGAGAGAGAGGGAGGGGGGAGAAAAGAGAGAGAGAGGGGAAGAGACAGAGAGAGAGTCTGGGAGGAAAAATAAGAGATGATGAATGTGAAACTAAAATTGGGTGAGAATTAGAAAGTGAGAAAGAAGAAGATTACGACAGAGACAAGAGACGGGTGATGAAAGTCTTTCAGTTCATAATACTGAGAGCACAGTGAACAAGATAACCAAAAAATAACACTTTAAAATATTGAGTCATAATCAGAGGACAGAAAGGTAACATTTATATATTAATATATATAAGTCTTTCTTATAAGCATATGTTGTTGAATATGACCGAAAAGGTAAGATTAATGATTCTAACACGAATCTTCTCAATATTTCTTACGTTTTCTTCACTGTCGGGGGTAATTGAAAAATTAAGTCTCCAAAGTACGTTTTCTCCTTTTTATTTATGGTCTGTCGCCTAATGCGTTTTGCAAGGACTTCTCACATATTAAAAGACAGGCTTTTATACAAATCGTTTCTTGCTTATATTCGTTTTTGGGTGAGGTGATATGACACAAATGTATTTTGGTCTGGCCTCGAATCCTTCTGGGGTGCGGAGTTTTCAGTTGCATGTTAGCTTGGGGACTATTCAAGCTTGTACGCATTTGTGTTGCTCACGTGGCCCCACAAAGTGAGGTGATTCGATGATATATCTGTGCCCAAGCTTACCACCAAGTGCTGTCGGGACGTTGGGGATATAGCCTCGGCTACCAATGTCTTTTGTAAGGTCACTGTTGGTCAAGTGGTTAAGTAACTGGGTACGCTATGTGCATTGTGCTCCTGGCTGTCTGGGTTAAAATCCTTCTGGGGTGTGGCGTTTTCAGTTTTATATATTTCTGTAACCCCCTTGCTCCTTGCAAGGAGCAATGGGGTTACAGGTTGACCACATTGCTCCTTTTCTTTTTTGCCTAGTCATCAAGGAAGTCACCGGTAACCTGTCCAGTGAGCTCAACATTTGTTGTTTGGACGAGACGGAATTACAGTGAAGCCCTGGAAGAATGGCAGACAGTTGGTGTGGGACTACACGTGCGTTTCATCTTTAGTAGTCAACACCTATGTTGAATTCAGTGCTGCACAGGCCGGCGGTGCTGCCAATCACCGGGAAGCGGCCAAGTCACGTAAATCCAGTGATCTTGATCACCACTACAATTTTGTCCCCATTGCCTCAGAGACACTTGTGGAAAAAGGTTGCTAGGTAGGATAATAGACGCATAAACGGCGTTCTGATTTAAGGCTAGGTTTGGTTAGGTTAGGTTAGGTTACCTTGAGGTTACCTTACCTTGAGGTGCTTCCGGGGCTTAGTGTTCCCGCGGCCCGGTCGTCGACCAGGCCTCCTGGTTGCTGGACTGATCAACCAGGCTGTTAGACGCGGCTGCTCGCAGCCTGACGTATGAGTCACAGCCTGGTTGATCAGGTATCCTTTGGAGGTGCTTATCCAGTTCTCTCTTGAACACTGTGAGGGGTCGGCCAGTTATGCCCCTTATGTGTAGCGGAAGCGTGTTGAACAGTCTCGGGTCTCTGATGTTGATAGAGTTCTCTCTCAGAGTACCTGTTGCACCTCTGCTCTTCAACGGGGGTATTCTGCACATCCTGCCATGCCTTCTGGTCTCATGTGCTGTTATTTCTGTGTGCAGGTTTGGGACCAGCCCCTCAATTATTTTCCACGTGTAAATTATTATGTATCTTTCCCGCCTGCGCTCAAGGGAGTACAGATTTAGGCTCTTTAGTCGGTCCCAGTAATTTAAATGTTTTACTGAGTGGATTCTAGCAGTGAAGGATCTCTGCACGCTCTCCAGGTCAGCAATTTCTCCAGCTTTGAAAGGGGCTGTCATTGTGCAGCAGTACTCCACTCTAGAGAGCACATGCGTTTTGAAAAGTATCATCATCGGTATAGCATCTCTAGTGTGGAAAGTTCTTGTTATCCAACCTGTCATTTTTCTTGCAGTTGTGACGGCTACTTTATTGTGTTCTTTAAAGTTAAGGTCTTCCGACATGAGTACACCCAGATCCTTTACATTGCCTTTTCGTTCTATGTTATGATTTGCCTGAGTTTTGTACGTGGTTTCTGTTTTTATATTTTCAATTTTTCCGTAGCACATGAGCTGGAACTTATCCTCGTTAAACACCATATTATTTTCTGTAGCCCACAGAAAGACCTGATCTACATCTGATTGGAGGTTTGCCGTGTCCTCTATGTTGCCAACTCTCATGAAAATCCTAGTGTCATCTGCAAAGGATGATAGGTTAGGTAGGTTAGGTTAGGTTAGGTTAGGTTAGGTTAAGTTTGCTTTGGTTAGATTAGGTTAGCTTAGGTTTGGTTTGGTTAGATTAAACAAATATTTGAACGAGTTTTATTGGGTATTTATGCGCCGCGTCGCATGAGAAAATTTACCTACCACGGTTCTCCCAATTCCTTGGTATTTATGCTCCATTGGAACTTGGATAAAACTAAGAATTGATAAACGAAATTACCTTTGAATATTATCCCAAACACGCGAAACATTCTGAGAATAGCGAAGGTTAACGGGATGAATGTCTTGGATAGTTAACCGTGAACGGGTGCAATATCTCTCTCCAATTCAGGGAAGAGGTAATCACTATTGATGGAGATAACATCTCAATTACTAGGTGATCACATTTACTGAATAGCAAGAGCAGCGTGTGCAATGACATCGAGCACCTGGGTAGCCTTTAGCAACCTATTCAAGGTGACCTTCAGGAGCCTAGGCAACGTAGCCTTTTGGAGATTAGTCGAGGACACCCTTAAGAACCCAATCAAGATGATCTTGAAGAGCCTAGTCAAGGTGACGTTTAGGATCTTAGTCAAGAATATTTTTAGGATCCTGGCCTTTGGTAGCGGCCTTTAAGAAACACCTCAAGTTAGCCATTAGGAACTAAATCAAGGAAGCCTTGGTTACTTATTGTAGGTGGTTTTTAACTGTTAAGAACCTAGATAAGTGGCCTTTAGGAACGTAGTAAAGGTATAGACTTTAGTGCACTGACGACCATCTCTGTGGGTCAGCGTCACACTACCTAGACCAACATCTGTCCTCCACCAGAAGATATATAGAGAGAAACGAAGGTGTAAAGGTGTGATCTACGGACCATGAGTCTTAAAATACTACAAATAAGTATGGGAACTAAATCCTCAGAATGTAACAAAAATGCACAGGAAGAGGGAGACATGTTCGAGATGTAGACAATTCTCTGGGAGTAAAAAAAAACACAAGAGATATGTAGATATGTTTAGATTAAGCAACAATATAATTTTTAATACATGGTAGGAAAACTTAAGTCCCGGATGAGCTGATGGAATGTAAGTGAACTTTTATTATCGCAGAAATGGTGAATAAAAGTAGTAAAGTAGACATCAGTTATTATATTGGGCGCCTTATAACTTAAAAATCTTTCATTCATCAGTGAATATAAAAATATAAATTATCCTGAAAAAATGGGCACCCTGGATCTGAAACATGATGCACAAACGAATGGCCATGGCAAAAATCGTCGCCCCAGAGCTGAAGCTCGCTCTTGAAGCCCGTTATATTTAAGACATTTATGCCAAATCGAACCAACTTCTAAGAAGTTAAATAATTTTTGTTTCACTTCTTAAACTCACTCATAATGTGCCTATGTTTCCTGTGTGAGCAGAGTGGCTCACCAGTCATACCACCAACACATGTGTCTTGTACGCCTCAGAAACAGTCCTTAAGAAACATGCTCCCAGGAGGCTAGTAGATAGCGTCCTCAACAAGTTCCTCTCACCTCACCCACAGCATCTTAGACCTGCTAAATTTTGTTTGGCGATCTTACATTGCTTCCTAGCCAGCCTCCCTCACTCCTCACTCTCTTCCTTCATGTTGTAAGAAACGAGAAAATATTGAATCTGCCTCTGACTCCAGCAGAAAAAACGATCATATGCCCGTCACGACATCCAATATAGGCGCTGATATCACACATTGTGTCCTTCGTAACATCCGCAATATATCAAATTGTGAGGGTAATCCAATACTGCGAAATTCTGCTGACGAGAAGATCTGAACACATGAAGGGAATCCGTATTAGAAAGTGCCCGGAGGCGGCAACCGAAGCCTTGAGCTGATATATATATATATATATATATATATATATATATATATATATATATATATATATATATATATATATATATATATATATATATATATATATATATATATATGTCGTACCTAGTAGCCAGAACGTACTTCTCGCCCAACTATGCAACGCCCGATTTGCCTAATAAGCCAAGTTTTCCTGAATTAATATATTTTCTCTAATTTTTTTCTTATGAAATGATAAAGCAACCCATTTCATTATGTATGAGGTCAATTTGTTTTTATTGGAGTTAAAATTAACGTAGATATATGACCGAACCTAACCAACCCTATCTAACCTAACCTAACCTATCTTTATAGGTTAGGTTAGGTTAGGTTAGGTAGGTTAGGTAGTCGAAAAACAATTAATTCATGAAAACTTGGCTTATTAGGCAAATCGGGCCTTGCATAGTAGGCTGAGAAGTGCGTTCTGGCTACTAGGTACGACATATATATATATATATATATATATATATATATATATATATATATATATATATATATATATATATATATACATATATATATCATATATATATATATATCATATATATATATATATATATATATATATATATATATATATATATATATATATATATATATATATATATATAGACCTTGTGGATCCTCACTGAACACTTTGATATTTTCTTCTCCTACCACCCCTAATCTTTTGGTATGTGTGTATATTTATCTAACTTTATTTGAAAATGTCATTACACAAAAAAAGTTACAATATTGATTACATGCATGGTACAAGGCTGCTTGTCACAAGTTGAACAGCTCTTCCAGCTCCTTAGATGGCGGGCAGGAACCATGGATGCAGTGAGCATTTCCTCTCTGGATTGATGAGATGTTGTTGTCTTGCCTATATACTGGGTTTTTTGGAGCTTACAGTCCCCAAGAGGGCATTTGAAGGCATAGACGACGTTAGTCTCTTTTAAAGCGTTCTGTTTTGTGTCTGGAGAGTTTCTCATGAGTAGGCTGGCCGTTTTTCTGGTTTTATAGTAAATCGTCAGTTGTATCCTCTGATTTTTGTCTGTAGGAATAACGCTCTTTCTAGGCGTTTAACGATGCATAAGCAACAGGGCTCCATTAAGGAACATATAATCTCTTCCCACAACCAAACCATCGCCAGAGAAATCCTAGTAAACAACACAGAAATCATCGATAGATACAGCGATAGCAAGCGGCTTGACGTTTGCGAGGCACTACACATCAAGAAGTCAACACCAGCAATCAACAGCCAATTATTGCACAACTATATTCTACCCACCTCAAGACTCCGCTCCAATATAGAAGCATCAAGAAATATGGACCAATAGGCTTTCTACAAACACTTCTATTCAATATCCATTGTTTCGTGTTCTGTCTTGTGTTGATGAAATTAATACCCTATTAATACTCTTGTTCTGTCTTGTGTTGATGAAATTAATACCCTATTAATACCACATCTTGTTCTGTCTTGTGTTAATGCCACATCACCCCTTCCACCTCACTCAAATGTAGATATAAAATCGGAGATGCGTAAGTTCTATTCAGTTGTGTATTTGTGAACTAAAGTCTTTGAAAATGTAATAAGTTTTACGAAACGCGCTCGTGTCGCGTCAGACTAGAAATAAAAATGAATTTTGGAGAATTGATTTTTGATTTACCTCCAACAGTGAAGCGAAATGTACGAAAGATTGAGAAAATTCGTGTTAGAATTATTAATCTTACTTGTCCTTGTTACTTGTTATTAATCTTACTTACTTGAATTATTAATACTTACTTGTCATATTTAATAATATATGTCTACAGGAAAGACTGCTACCAAAATATACTAATATATATATATATCTATATATATATATATATATATATATATATATATATATATATATATATATATATATATATATATATGTATATATATATATATATATATATACATATATATATATATATATATATATATATATATATATATATATATATATATATATATATATATATATATATATATATATATTGGTGAGGTGGGCTGGGGTCCATAAACCTGTTATGTACGTCACTCCACAACCAAGACTTATATCGACAGTTTTCAGGAAGTAGTGCGGATATAGCTCATCAAATTTTCCCGTAATTTAGTTTTTGGGGGGGGGGGGCAACAATATGTGATGCTGAGTACGGAACAGTGTAATTCTTCTTGTTAATTCTTTTAATAGTTCATGATTTTCTACTAAACAGAATGAAAATAATAATGTATTCGTATCTGTAACATATAAAATGCAAATATTCGTTTGCTCAAAATTGCTAATCTCCAAAAGTTCACCGATTGCTTTGAAATTTTGATGCAACGTTTCATTCGCACACGAGCACGTTTTTATACGTTCTATATATATGTCACGTGTGTGATAGGTAAAAACATGCTTCTGTGAAAAACTGTGTTTCATGTGTTTTTTCATGTGAGGAAAGTCTCCGAAACCTCTTTACCGATTGCTTTGAAATTTTGACTCAACGCTGCATTTGAATATGCACTTGTTTTTATACATCTACTATATACATGCCACACCTGTACCAGGTAAAATTATATTTTTTTTAACAGAGCCATCTTTTGGACGTAAGAGCAGCACATGCTGTAATCTCTGAAAATTCTTTACCAATTGCTTTAACATTTTGAAACAACGTTACATTCGAATGCGCGTGTGTTTTTACATGCCTACTATATAGATGCCACACATGTGACAGGTAATAACATGCTTTTTTGAAAAACGGCTTCATCTGTTGGACGTAGTTGCAACACGCTATAGTAAATATGTTACGATTCCATTTCAATGTTTCTGATTGCATTGATAATTTGAATTTTCATAGAGCTTGATTTATTTTCATTTTCATTTAACTATTTTTTGTGACATTGCATTGGAATTGAGTTGTGTTGTTTACCATTCTGTTCATTTTGTGAGTATCGTTTATTTGTTTATTTTTTCATTGATTTTCATTTCGTTTTTTTAGCTGTTCTTCTCATTTTTCAGTGATGGGAGCATCAGATCATGTGGGAATGCATCGGAAGAAGGAGTGGGGAATGGTGGGGAGGACGAGGGGACTGGAGTGGGGGATGGTGGGAAGGAAGAGGGGACAGGGGGAGGGAAAAATGGTAAGGAAGACAAGGGGACGGAGGAGTGGGAGATGATGGAGTGGGGAATTGTGGGGTTGACGAGGGGACAGTGGAGTGGGTCATGGTGGCGAGGACAAGGGGACGGGGGAGGGGATAATGGTGGGGGAGGACGTAGTGATGGGGGAGGGGGGGGGGAAAGGAGGGGAGGACTGGGGGGGACAGGAGGGGAGGACTGGGGGGGACAGGGGAAGGGTGCTGAGCCACAGCAACGAGTGGCAGGGTACAGCTAATTTATATATATATATATATATATATATATATATATATATATATATATATATATATATATATATATATATACATACATAAGAAAGAAAGTAAGCTGTAGAAAATATGTAAATTATCTGAGGATAAAAAAATTTACAATTTGAGGTATTAGAGCAGCAAAGGTTCACGCCTCTCCCTGCGGAAGGGAAGAGAACCCCGAGGTTAGGTAGACCAACTCGAGGTTCTCGCCGTAATTCATTCGCAAATCAATTTTCTCCTCCATTTCGGGGGCGCCAGAGCGGCCGCATCACGCAGCTCACACGTCACAGCGAATCATCTGTGCAGAAATAGATGATGGAAGGCGGCGGGTGTCAGATCAAAGCGGGAAAAATATGCGAGTACGTACATCCCTCCTGCTGCTGTAGCGGAGGAGGAGGAGGAGTAGGCGGTGTGGTATATCCTGGAGAGGATGCGGTTGCCATGGTTACTGGGGGCGAATGCGATGCTGTTACCATGGTTACTGGGGGCGAATGCGATGCTGTTACCATGGTTACTGGGGGCGAATGCGATGCTGTTACCATGGTTACTGGGGGCGAATGCGATGCTGTTACCATGGTTACTGTGAGAAAGGGATGCTGTTGCCATAGTTACTGTGTGAGGGGGATGCTGTTGCCATGGTTACTGTGTGAGGGGGATGCTGTTGCCATGGTTATTGTGTGAGGGGGGATGCTGTTACCATGGTTACTGTGCGAGAGGGATGCGGTTGCCATGGTTACTGTGTGAGGGGAGGGGATGCTGTTGCAATGGTTACTGTGTGAGGTTGGATGCTGTTACCATGGTTACTGTGTGAGGTTGGATGCTGTTACCATGGTTACTGTGCGAGAGGGATGCTGTTGCCATGGTTACTGTGTGAGGGGAGGGAATGCTGTTGCCATGGTTACTGTGTGAGGGGGGATGCTGTTGCAATGGTTACTGTGTGAGGTTGGATGCTGTTACCATGGTTACTGTGTGAGGTTGGATGCTGTTACCATGGTTACTGTGCGAGAGGGATGCTGTTGCCATGGTTACTGTGTGAGGGGAGGGAATGCTGTTGCCATGGTTACTGTGTGAGGGGGGGATGCTGTTACCATGGTTACTGTGTGAGAGGGATGCTGTTGCCAAGGTTACTGTGTGAGGGGAGGGAATGCTGTTGCCATGGTTACTGTGTGAGGGGGGATGCTGTTACCATGGTTACTGTGTGAGGGGGGATGCTGTTGCCAAGGTTACTGTGTGAGGGGGGAAATGCTGTTGCTATGGTTACTGTGTGAGGGGTGAATGCTGTTGCCATGGTTACTGTGTGAGGGGGAATGCTGTCACCATACTTAGGGGGGGGGGGGTTGTGTATAATGATCCGAGCATCTCTGGAATACAACTACTGTACAAGTTCTCTACTAATAGTGCTCACATAATTGTGCTTAAGCTTCAGCTCTTGAGCCTCGACCTTTCAGCTGTGTCGTCGAACGCAATGGCTAGCAGGCCAAGTGATACTTATATATGTCGTACCTAGTAGCCAGAACGCACTTCTCAGCCTACTATGCAAGGCCCGATTTGCCTAATAAGCCAAGTTTTCATGAATTAATTGTTTTTCGACTACCTAACCTACCTAACCTAACCTAGCCTAACTTTTTCGGCTACCTAACCTAACCTAACCTAACCTATTAAGATAGGTTAGGTTAGGTTAGGTAGGGTTGGTTAGGTTCGGTCATATATCTACGTTAATTTTAACTCCAATAAAAAAAAATTGACGTCATACATAATGTAATGGGTAGCTTTATCATTTCATATGAAAAAAATTGGAGAAAATATATTAATTCAGGAAAACTTGGCTTATTAGGCAAGTCGGGCCTTGCATAGTACGCCGAGAAGTGCATTCTGGCTACTAGGTACGACATATATATATATATATATATATATATATATATATATATATATATATATATATATATATATATATATATATATACATTTTTAGTTATATATGAAGGTTGCCTTGACCGTCTACATAGGATATACTTAATTCCTCGATGCTGTTATACAACAAAGTGTTTAATACCGACAAGCTGAATAATACCTGCGCTGTGATCATGGGAAAAATTGGTTGTCTGAGAATTATATAAACTTTATGAAATGTTGTATTTCCCTTGTAAATTGATGTATATATAGTCTTTATATTGTATATAATTGATTAAAGATAACAAACAAATAATTCTCAGCCGTTTATCATACCCATAGACTCTTCTGTAGTTTAATTAACTAAAACTTAAGTGAATAAGATGCACTCGATTTAAAAGAAACTATATAAGTGTGTTAAGTTTATTTTTCTGTATTAAATAATATACAATACAAAACATGACCTAAACGGTCATCAAAATGATCATCAAATGATCTGATGTTCCCATCACTGAAAAATAAGAACAGTTAAAAAAAATGAAAAACAATGAAAAATAAAAAAATAAACAATACTCTCGAAATGAACGTAATGGTAAACAACACAGCTCAATTCCAATGCAAAGTTACACAAAATAATTAAATAAAAATGAAATTAAATCAAAATCTATGATAATTCAATTTATCAATGCAATCGGGAACATTGAAAATGGAATCATTATATATTTAGTACAGCGTGTGTGTTGCTCTTACGTGCAACAGATGGTGCTGTTTTTCAAAAAAAATATTTTGACCGGTCTCAAATGTGACATCTATGCAGTAGGTATATAAAAACATGCGCATATTCGAATGGAACGTTGTGTTCATTCGAATATCAAATCCATTCGGGCCCCATCATAGCCCCCAGTACAAGTCTCAGTGCCTCCACTATACATCCAAAAGATGGCGCTGTTTTTCAAAAAACGCATGTCTTTTCCTGTCACAGGTGAGGCATGTATATAGTAGGTATATAAAAACACGCGCCTATTCGCATGCATCGTCGTGTCAAAATTTCAAACCAATTAGTACAGAGGTTTTCGAATATCTCTCTCTCATGAACAGCACATGAAAAACATAGTTTAAAAAAAAAAAACATGTTTTTTCCCGTCACAAACTTGACATCTATATAATATATATAAAAACCCGCTCGGATGCGAATGAAACGTTGTGTGAAAATTTCAAAGCAATCAGTGAAGAACTTTTGGAGATTAGCGATTTTGAGCAAATGGACATTTACGTTTTTATTTATATAGATATATAAGTATATATATATATATTAGTATATGCAACAATGATCACAAAAACACCGATCCAAGTATGCAGAATAACCACATGTGAAAAATAGAGAATGCTTAACGCGTTTTCGGCTAATTCGCCTTCATTAGAGCAAAGTAGAATAAAGATCATCTGCATTCTACTTTGCTCTGATGAAGGCGAATTAGCCGAAAACGCGTTAAGCATTCTCTGTTTTTCACATGTGGTTATTCTGCATATTAGTATATTTTGGTAGCAGTCTTTCTTGTAAACATATGTTGTTGAATATGACCGAAAGAGTAAGATTAATAATTCTAACACGAATCTTCTCAATGTTTCTTACGTTCTTCTTCACTGTCGAGAGTAATTGATAAATTAACTCTGCAAAATTCATTCTTTTTAAGAATGAAGGCAAAATTTATTTCTGGTCTGACGCCCGAACGCGTTTCGCAATGCATATTACATTTTCAAAGACCTAACTTACACACAAAATACATCACACTTATACACGCTTTGGGTGAGGTGACAGAACATATACCAGAACACGAAAACAATGGGTATAAATTGGGTATGAAAAACATAAGAATTGAAGTAACTCCAGAAGGCCTATTGTCCCATACTTCCTCCTACTGCTTTTATGTTGGTTCAGGGTCTTGAAGTGGGTAGAATATAGTTGTGCATTAATTGGCTGTTGATTGCTAGTGTTGACTTTTTGATGTGCAGTGCCTCGATGATGTCGAGTCTCCTGCTATTACTGTATTTATCGATGATTTCTGTGTTGCTTGTTAAGATTTCTCTGGTGATGGTCTGGTTGTGAGACGAAATTATGTGTTCCTTGATGGAGTCCTGTTGTTTGTGCATAGTTAATCGCCTAGAAAAAGACGTTGTTGTCTTGCCTATATACTGAGTTGAAAATATTGCTAAAACGTTTTCAGCACAAATGGGCTGTCTTTAGTTGCAGAATAAGACATGGAGAGTTGTTGTTGTGGTTTTAGATTCAACTGCTCGGAAGAAAAAGTCCCAAGTAGCACGGGCTATGGTGAGCCCGTAGTGGCCTCACCTGGCACAGGAGCGGGGCAAGTAGCTCGGGTTATGCTGAGCCCGTAGTGGACTTACCTGGCACAGGAGCGGAGCTGTTACTCGACCGGACAGGGAGAGGCAGTAGACAGATTAAGTACTCCACAGCCCAAGGGGACAGGAACAGAGGCAAACAAGGGTGGGAGAGAGAGAGAGAGAATTGAAAACCAGCCAGATGACTGGTCACACTTGATAGTCCCCCACAAAGACACCGGCCCCAGTGCCAGATAAGACACCGGCCCCAGTGCCAGATAAGACACCGGCCCCAGTGCCAGATAAGACACCGGCCCCAGTGCCAGATAAGACACCGGCCCCAGTGCCAGATAAGACACCGGCCCCAGTGCCAGATAAGACACTGGCCCCAGTGCCAGATAAGACACCGGCCCCAGTGCCAGATAAGACACCGGCCCCAGTACCAGATAAGGAGATACAGCAAATACAGACCAATAAGTGATTCATAGGAAAGAAAACAATATAAAGGAAAGAATTTAAGAATAACTACTTAAATTCACAAAGAACCAAACCACATTTGGAGAAGAATGTGTTGAGGGTGTTCAGTTTTGCCCAGGCGTTTGTTAGTGCTATTTTTTCATAGACCTTTATTTGCTCTCTCTCTTTAGTATAACATTAAGTGCAATTTTTATTAATCATTGTCATTTTTAATAAATTCTGAGTTATTGGAATTTCATCGCTATTATCATGAGTTTCCGAAAGTACACACCTCGGCGAATTTACGGTATCTATATATACATTTACGCTATGAATCATTATGGATACCCAGAGTAAAGGTTCGATCCCACCTCATGCCTCCTACTGATTTTCTCGATCATTGCTAAAGTTGACGTGTCTAGCTAGTGCACTTTATAGTTGCAGCGCCGTGCAAGTTTAAGAGAAAAAATGTTTTTAAGTCACGAAGTAGCTGTGAAATATGTGAGGGGCATTTGGAAGAAGATTGGTTCTATTGGATAAGTTAAGCTTAGGAACTTGCGTTAATCGTGAAATAAGCTTTGCACTGAAATTGTTATTGAATATTGAAGTTTCAGTAAAAATATATACCAGGATCTCAACCTGTTATTATGCTAGATTTGCCAAAAAATACGGTGTAGTTGTCCTTTATAAATTAGAAAGAAATAATATTCTCTACTGTCTGTTCCCTCACAATTTGTAAACCACTTATTTGTTGTTCTCTCAATGAGCAATTATTGCAAACACTTAATATTTATTTTAATATGCAATTCATATAAAAAAATAACGATAATTGTACTTTTTGCTAGCTTGTTTATTAAACGTAAAGAGAGACTTCCACTTAAGAGACTCCTCTTGAATCATGAAGATGTTCTGAAAGTATCCCAGTGAGTGTTTCAAGGACCAACACCTACCATAGGTCCGGCAGAGGAGCAACACACACACCAACACCCAACATGAGTATAGTGTACTGACTGCAGGAGTCAACAGTACAACATCCTGTACACGTCTTGGGGTAATCTTACAAGAATCGACACCTGCCATGAGTCATGAAGACGAATTACAGACACAAACACCTTCCAGGTTTATGAATGTTCCCTGAGTTGCAAGGACCCCTTCAAGGGTCTAGAAACGTTGTGGCAAGCACCAAGGCCATCCATGTCATGGACAGCCAGATCAATATTGCACTTGGTGGTGGGAGTGACAGGAGAATCAACACTCCAGGGACTGAATCAGTGCCAGGAACCAACCTCATCTGGCATCTCATCACTGATATTCCAGCTTCTTAATTACATCCCCTCGAGAACTGGAAGACTGGGCCGCACTGGGGCGGACCACTCTAATTAAAATCTCTTCAGTGCACAATATATAGTGAACTGCCACCCACCCTTCCATCTGTTACACCAGCCTCTTCCTCCGACACACCCGCTTCTCCTAGACCATCACCTGTGCTCTCCCCACCAACCAGACGCGTTACAGCTACAAGTTCACTCACTACCTTCCCACCAGCTTCCTCCACCCGTCCACCCTATCCACTGCCTCTACCCGTCCACCCTACCCACTGCCTCTACCCGTACACCCTACCCACTGCCTCTACCCGTACACCCTACCCACTGCCTCCACCCGTCCACCCTATCCACTGCCTCCACCCGTCCACCCTACCCACTGCCTCCACCCGTCCACCCTACCCACTGCCTCCACCCGTCCACCCTACCCACTGCCTCCACCCGTCCACCCTACCCACTGCCTCTACCCGTACACCCTACCCACTGCCTCTACCCGTCCACCCTACCCACTGCCTCTACCCGTCCACCCTACCCACTGCCTCTACCCGTCCAACCTACCCACTGCCTCTACCCGTACACCCTACCCACTGCCTCTACCCGTCCACCCTACCCACTGCCTCTACCCGTACACCCTACCCACTGCCTCTACCCGTCCACCCTACCCACTGCCTCTACCCGTACACCCTATCCACTGCCTCTACCCGTCCACCCTACCCACTGCCTCTACCCGTCCACCCTACCCACAGCCTCTACCCGTCCTCCCAACACCCGCTCTCCACCCACACAACACTGGCTGATTGGTTCAATTCTTAGTCGCTCAGCACCACCCGTCGAGGATTTAGCGTCGTGGCTTAGGTCTGATGAGTTTAATTAGTGCCATGTCGAAGGTGATTGATTGGTTGTCCGCAGCGCGGGCGTGCTGAGGTAAAACACAGCTAGTCTGCTTGCTGTGGGGACCAAGGCTGCTTGCCGTGGGGACCAAGTCTGCTTGCTGTGGGGACCAAGGCTGCTTGCTGTGGAGACCAAGGCTGCTTGCTGTGGGGACCAAGGCTGCTTGCTGTGGAGACCAAGTCTGCTTGCTGTGGAGACCAAGGCTGCTTGCTGTGGGGACCAAGTCTGCTTGCTGTGGGGACCAAGTCTGCTTGCTGTGGGGACCAAGTCTGCTTGCTGTGGGGACCAAGTCTGCTTGCTGTGGAGACCAAGGCTGCTTGCTGTGGGGACGAAGGCTGCTTGCTGTGGGGACCAAGTCTGCTTGCTGTGGGGACCAAGTCTGCTTGCTGTGGGGACCAAGTCTGCTTGCTGTGGAGACCAAGGCTGCTTGCTGTGGGGACCAAGGCTGCTTGCTGTGGAGACCAAGTCTGCTTGCTGTGGGGACCAAGTCTGCTTGCTGTGGGGACCAAGTCTGCTTGCCGTGGGCACCAAGTCTGCTTGCCGTGGGCACCAAGTCTGCTTGCCGTGGGCACCAAGTCTGCTTGCCGTGGATACCAAGTCTGCTTGCCGTGGATACCAAGTCTGCTTGCCGTGGGGGGCCAAGTCTGCTTGCCGTGGGGGGCCAAGGCTGTGTTAGATTTGTGTGGGTGGTGGGTAGTTTGCTGGAGGAAGGAATGGTGAGTAAAAGATAGGTGCTCAGTCACATAAACCAATGGGGGATCGAACACCGAGCCTGCAGGAAGCGAGGCCATCGCCCCACAGAACAGTCCAAGTGTTATTTTTTGTAGGTAGAGAGTCTACAGGGGAACGAACGACAGTAAATAGACATTCTGGTGCATTACTTGGTTATTGGGAGAGGGATGCTGGCACGGTGGGAGATGTGGATGGAGGAGGCTGTGGTTAGAGGGAGGAATATAATGGTTGATAGTCTCTGTGGTGTGTTAGTAGTGCTCTCGCCCCAAGGCTCGAGAGAGATGTGGGTCGGGTTCGACCCCTGGATAGAGAGGCCAAAGTTCCTTAACTGTTTCCCTCTTCATATATATGACACACAAATATATATATATATCTTCATATATATATCTTCGGTATATATGACACTTCATATACCAAACTCTATCTGGTATATGAAGTGTCTGTAAATACCAACCCCTGTCTGGTATATATAGACACTTTAACATATATAAACATCAGCCCCCCCCCACTATTAAAATTTCAAGAAATCTGAAATATTAATTGTGATCTCCATAGACATCTAAAATAGTCCTGGAAGATATTGTTAATAGGAACGTTATCCCCACAGACAAAAATCAGAAAATACAATTGACCATTTACTATAAAACCATAAAAACGGCCAACCTACTCATGAAAAACTCCCCAGACACCAAACAGAACGCCTTGAAGGAAACCAACGTCGTCTGTGCTTTCAAATGCCCACTTGGGGACTGTAAGCCCCAAAGAACTCAGTATATAGGCAAGACGACAACGTCCCTTTCCTGGCGATTAACGATGCATAAACAACAGGGCTCCATTAAGGAACATATAATCTCTTCCCACAACGAAACCATCACCAGAGAAGTCTTAACAAGCAACACAGAAATCATCGATAAATACAGCGATGGCAGGAGGCTCGACGTCAGCGAGGCACTACACATCAAAAAAGTCAACACCAGCAATCAACAGTCAATTAATGCATAACTACATTCTACCCACTTCAAGACCCCGTATGGGCCGATAGGCCCTCTGCAATTACTTTCATTCGTATGTACCCACCTCACCCAATACCCCACCTCACTCAAAACTTTTGTGTCACCTCACCCAAAACGAATATAAAAGCAAGATATAGGTTAAATGTATCATACATATATATATATATATATATATATATATATATATATATATATATATATATATATATATATATATATATATATATATATATATATATGTCGTACCTAGTAGCCAGAACGCACTTCTCAGCCTACTATGCAAGGCCCGATTTGCCTAATAAGCCAAGTTTTCATGAATTAATTGTTTTTCGACTACCTAACCTACCTAACCTAACCTAACCTAACTTTTTCGGCTACCTAACCTAACCTAACCTATAAAGATAGGTTAGGTTAGGTTAGGTAGGGTTGGTTAGGTTTGGTCATATATCTACGTTAATTTTAACTCCAATAAAAAAAATTTACCTCATACATAATGAAATGGGTAGCTTTATCATTTCATAAGAAAAAAATTAGAGAAAATATATTAATTCAAGAAAACTTGGCTTATTAGGCAAATCGGGCCTTGCATAGTAGGCTGAGAAGTGCGTTCTGGCTACTAGGTACGACATATATATATATATTTATATATATATATATATATATATATATATATATATATATATATATATATATATATATATATATTTATATATATATATATATATATATATATATATATATGTCGTACCTAATAGCCAGAACTCACTTCTCAGCCTACAATGCAAGGCCCGATTTGCCTAATAAGCCAAGTTTTACTAAATTAATATGTTTTCTCTAATTTTTTTCTTATGAAATGATAAAGCTACCCATTTCATTATGTATGAGGTCAATTTTTTTTTATTGGAGTTAAAATTAACGTAGATATATGACCGAACCTAACCAACCCTACCTAACCTTACCTAACCTATCTTTATAGGTTAGGTTAGGTTAGGTAGCCGAAAACGTTAGGTTAGGTTAGGTTAGGTAGGTTAGGTAGTCGAAAAAACATTAATTCATGAAAACTAGGCTTAGTAGGCAAATCGGGCCTTGCATAGTAGGCTGAGAAGTGAGTTCTGGCTACTAGGTACGACATATATATATATATATATATATATATATATATATATATATATATATATATTATAATGTCATTTATGACAACAGCATTGTGACTATTATGAATTTTATTGTGTATTTTTCCCATTCTGCGCATATATCTTCTACCATCTAGAGGGTGAAGAAACACAAGATCATTTAATCTTTTACGATCACTTACGAGAGACCAAGACAAAGACAAACAGAGAGAGAGAGAGAGAGAGAGAGAGAGAGAGAGAGAGAGAGAGAGAGAGAGAGAGAGAGAGAGAGAGAGAGTAGTATACACAGAGACAGTGACTCGAAGAGACAGACACAGAGATAGATACAGAGAGTAGACTTGATGCATAGATAAGTTGATACATGGATAAATGGATATATAGCTACTTAGAATCATATAAAGATTTATAGAAGAATTGATGGATAGATGGAGGGATGGATAGAGAAATGGATTCATAGATGTATATAAAGATGGATAGATGGAATAGATGGATGGATAGATAAATGAATGGATAGATGGATAGATAGATTGACAGATGGATAGATAAATGGGTAGTTTGATACTTAGATTGATGGATAGATTACTAGATGAATGAATAGATTGATAGATGAATGGATAGATTGAGAGATGGAGGGATAGACTGATAGTAGAGTGGATTAATTGATAGATGGATGGATTGATAGATTGATGGATAGAAGTATAGATGGATGCACCGATAGATGGATAGACTTACAGATAGATGAATAGATTTAATTTGGATAGATTTACAGATAGATGGATTAATGGATGTAAAGGTGGATGGATAAATGGATGTAAAGGTGGATGGATAGATGAATGTATAAATGGGTGGATAAATTAATGGATGTATTGATGGATGGATACTATGGTAAATGGATGAATATATTGATCAACGTTTGGATTAATAAATAGTTAAATGGATAAATTAATGGATGAAGGGATAGACAGATGGATGTATTGACGGATTAATAGATAGATGGATGGACAGAGAGATAAATAGGTAGAGTGATAGAGATTTGGAGGGATAGATGGGTAAATAAATGGATAGACGAATGAATGGATTAAAAGATAGATGGATAAATAGAGAGGTAGATAGATGGAGAAGTAGATGAATAGTTGGATAGATAGATAGAGGGATGGATAAATTGATAGACAGATGGGAGGTAGACAGATCAGGAGAAGGCCGGGTACTCCCTTAATATATTGTAAGTGAGATTGTCTGGCTATTTGCGTGTTTATCTGTTCAGAGGTCACACCGTTTGGGCAAGCTTTCCAAATTTTTATGGTGAATGGTGTGGGGGTACAGGTATGACACAGGTTGGTCGAGATAGTGATTTAGGAAAAGTTAGGATATAAAATGACCCCATTGGCCATTTTCAAGGAGTTATTCATATGAGTCAAGGTGTGAAATATGACATGTGATTAACCTGTAGTTATGACTAACAAGCAAAACAGGGGTGGGGGAATTATCAGAGGAAAGGGCCAAGCCATTACGACTATATAGCATTTGGATGGGATAAGGATAATGATTTGTGATGGAACGTTGGAAGGAATGGCAGACATTTGAGACTTAGATATGTGTTTCAGTGTTTCCTGAGATGGGAAACAGCTGGAGAAAGGGACGAGGCGGCAGAATAAACGAGGGAAATTGAGATAGCAAGAGATAAGTAGAATTAAATACAGACCCCGGGCAACGCCGGCTATCCCCTATAGTGTGTGTGTGTGTATATATATATATATATACACACAGAGAATATCCACCCAAAACCCCCTTTATATACACTCTTACCGTTGAGTAAGTATAGGCTTGACGTATGCCTTAGAGTGAGCTCACAAATCGCCTGCCATAGTTCGTTAGAACACAACGGAGCGGCTTTCAGGTGTAATGGGCAGACTCGATAAACAGACGAGGGAAGTTTGATGCTTTGATGGATTTAGTTGCATTTTTGTTTTCTCTCCCCCTTTCGTTAATGGTTGCATGCAGGCATCCAAGCAACTCTTGTGCAACCTGTGTTCTTGCTCCTTCATCCCTCCTCACAGTCTCACCCGCATTGTTATTGTGGGATTGTTTTGTGTCCATTGTATTGTGTTTTGTGTCCATTGTATTGACGCGAACTTTTTCTCTAAGTCCCTCTCTGTATCGTCTCTCTCTCTCTCTCTGTCTCTCTCTCTCTGTCTCTCTGTCTCTCTGTCTCTCTGTCTCTGTCTCTGTCTCTCTGTCTCTCTCTCTCTCTCTCTCTCTCTCTCTCTCTCTCTCTCTCTCTCTCTCTCTCTCTCTCTCTCTCTCTCTCTCTCTCTCTCTCTCTCTCTGTCTCTCTGTCTCTCTGTCTCTCTCTCTGTCTCTCTCTCTGTCTCTCTCTCTGTCTCTCTCTCTGTCTCTCTCTCTGTCTCTCTCTCTGTCTCTCTCTCTGTCTCTCTGTCTCTCTCTCTCTCTCTCTCTCTCTCTCTCTCTCTCTCTCTCTCTCTCTCTCTCTCTCTCTCTCTCTCTCTCTCTCTCTCTCTCTCTCTCTCTCTCTCTCTCCCTCTCTCTCTCTCTCTGTGTCTCTAGAGAGGATTCACCAGCCTATGCTCGTCCAACCTTCGCATGAGCCCAAAGACGAATTCGTCAGTTTTAGCGTAAAGCGTTACCCTAAATTTGATTGTTTTTAATATTTATTTTCAATAATTTTAATAACATTTTCCCTAGAATAGATTGGCTGGGTGGTTTTCGATCGATCGATAAAGATTAAGCCACACACAAGAGGAGGCACGGGCATGAATAGCCCGTTAGGGGTTGGTTTCGTTTGATATATTATTTATTTTTGCATTTCGAGTTTGAAGTGTTTAGAGAAGGGCGATTCGAAAGTAGGAAAAGTTTCAAGCAGTGTTCAGGGAAAAGTTCGAACGGATTCACTTGAGTGAAGAGTTGAGTGTTCATAAAAATTCATAAAAATTCATAAAACGGTGCTTGGCAGCTTGATTAACGAGCATTTGGACAGTGATTATGAGGGCTGGCTGGATTAACGAGCATTTAACCATTGTTTATGAGGAAGAATTTTAACAATTTTGATTTATCCTATAAATGTTGAGCATTTAATGTAACAAATACAGCCTAAGACAATTTCCTTCTAAAATCTAAAAAAAATTGGAGCGACTTTGGTACAAATTTCTGACAGGACAATAGAAAAAAAATAATTATCATTTATTAATACAAATTTTTAAAATTTTACCTAAAAAGAATCAGACACGAACCAAATGTCTTCGTTTAATGAACTGAAATAAATGTTATAACTTGCAAAAATTGTTATGAAAAGTTCATTGTCTGAACTGAAAATTTTCAATCAGATGTCAAGTTTTACACTGAGCTTTTGGAGAGTGTTGCCGGAGGTGTAGTTACCTGAGGTGTAGTTACCTGAGGTGTAGTTACCTGAGGTGTAGTTACCTGAGGTGTAGTTACCTGAGGTGTAGTTACCTGAGGTGTAGTTACTTAAGGTGTGGTTACCTGAGGTGTAGTTACCTGAGGTGCAGTTAACTGAGGTGTCGTTACCTGAGGTGTAGTTACCTGAGGTGTAGTTACCTGAGGTGTAGTTACTTGATGTGTAGTTACTTGAAGTGTAGTTACCTGAGGTGTAGTTACCTGAGGTGTAGTTACCTGAGGTGTAGTTACTTGAAGTGTAGTTACCTGAGGTGTAGTTACCTGAGGTGTAGTTACCTGAGGTGTCGTTACCTGAGGTGTAGTTACTTGAAGTGTAGTTACCTGAGGTGTAGTTACTTGATGTGTAGTTACCTGAGGTGTAGTTACTTGATGTGTAGTTACTTGAAGTGTAGTTACCTGAGGTGTAGTTACCAGAGGTGTCGTTACCAAAGGTGTAGTTACCTGAGGTGTAGTTACCTGAGGTGTAGTTACCTGAGGTGTAGTTACTTGAGGTGTTGTTACCTGAGGTGTCAATACCAGAGGTGTAGTTACCTGAGGTGTCGTTACCTGAGGTGTAGTTACCAGAGGTGTCGTTACCAAAGGTGTAGTTACCTGAGGTGTAGTTACCTGAGGTGTAGTTACCTGAGGTGTAGTTACCTGAGGTGTAGTTACTTGAGGTGTTGTTACCTGAGGTGTAGTTACCTGAGGTGTAGTTAACTGAGGTGTAGTTACCTGAGGTGTAGTTAATTGAAGTGTAGTTACCTGAGGTGTCGTTACCTGAGGTGTAGTTACCAGAGGTGTAGTTACTTGATGTGTAGTTACTTGAAGTGTAGTTACCTGAGGTGTAGTTACCAGAGGTGTCGTTACTTGATGTGTAGTTACCTGAGGTGTAGTTACCTGAGGTGTAGTTACCAGAGGTATATTTTGGACACTAAGGAAACGAACATAGGAATGTGCCTAAATGCCAAAAGCGACTGCCCAAATAGGTACAAGAGGAGTGTTGTTAACGCATATGTCGACCGTGCTCTCAGCCACAGCTCAGAATGGAAGCAAGTCGACGAAGAACTCTGTAGGGTAAGGCAGGTCCTAGTCAACAACGGCTTCTCCAATGGTTTCGTCGAAGACATCATAAGAAGGAAAGTGAAACGCCATGCAACCTCTGAAGAGACAACTAACACAACACCTATACCCCCTATTAGACTATTTTACAGGAACTTCTTTTCCACAGCTCATAAAACGGAGGAAAGGGTCCTGAAAGATATTGTTAATAGAAACGTTATCCCTACAGACAAAAATCAGAGGATACCACTGACGATTTACTATAAAACCAGAAAAACGACCAGCCTACTCATGAGAAACTCTCCAGACACAAAACAGAACACTTCAAAAGAGACCAACGTCGTCTATGCCTTCAAATGCCCTCTTGGGGACTGTAAGCTCCAAAAAAACCAGTATATAGGCAAGACAACAACATCTCTTTCTAGGCGTTTAACGATGCATAAGCAACAGGGCTCCATTAAGGAACATATAATCTCTTCCCACAACCAAACCATCGCCAGAGAAATCCTAGTAAACAACACAGAAATCATCGATAGATACAGCGATAGCAGGCGTCTTGACGTTTGCGAGGCACTACACATCAAGAAGTCAACACCAGCAATCAACAGCCAATTAATGCACAACTATATTCTTCCCACCTCAAGACTCCGCTCCAATATAGAAGCATCACGAAATATGGACCAATAGGCTTTCTACAATCACTTCTATTCAATACCCATTGTTTCGTGTTCTGTCTTGTGTTGATGAAATTAATACCTAATTAAATACCACCTCACCCCATCCACCTCACTCAAATGTACATATAAAGAAATCGGAGATGTGTAAGTTCTATTCAGTTGTGTATGTTTAAACTAAAGTCTTTGAAAATGTAATAAGTTTTACGAAACGCGCTCAAGTGTCGCGTCAGACTAGAAATAAAAATGAATTTTGGAGAATTGATTTTTGAATTACCTCCAACAGTGAAAAGAAATGTACGAAAGATTGAGAAAATTCGTGTTAGAATTATTAATCTTACTTTTTCGGTCATATTTAATAATATATGTCTACAGGAAAGACTTCTACCAAAATATACTAATATATATATATATATATATATATATATATATATATATATATATATATATATATATATATATATATATATATCAAACTGAAAACTCACACCCCAGAAGTGACTCGAACCCATACTCCCAGAAGCAACGCATCTGGTATGTACAAGACGCCTTAATCCACTTGACCATCACGACCGGACATAATGAGGTGATAGCCGAGGCTATTTGAACCACCCCACCGCCGGCACTCGGATAGTTATCTTGGGCATAGCATTTTACCAAATCACCTCATTCTTTGGGGCAACACGTGAGGAACACAAATGCGAACAAGCCTGAATGGTCCCCAGGACATATGCAACTGAAAACTCACACCCCAGAAGTGTGTTTATGTTATTTTAATGTCAAACTCGAACCCATACTCCCAGAAGCAACGCATCTGGTATGTACAAGACGCCTTAATCCACTTGACCATCACGACCGGACATAATGAGGTGATAGCCGAGGCTATTTGAACCACCCCACCGCCGGCACTCGGATAGTTATCTTGGGCATAGCATTTTACCAAATCACCTCATTCTTTGGGGCAACACGTGAGGAACACAAATGCGAACAAGCCTGAATGGTCCCCAGGACATATGCAACTGAAAACTCACTTTCAGTTGCTTCTGGGGTGTGAGTTTTCAGTTGCATATGTCCTGGGGACCATTCAGGCTTGTTCGCATTTGTGTTCCTCACGTGTTGCCCCAAAGAATGAGGTGATTTGGTAAAATGCTATGCCCAAGATAACTATCCGAGTGCCGGCGGTGGGGTGGTTCAAATAGCCTCGGCTATCACCTCATTATGTCCGGTCGTGATGGTCAAGTGGATTAAGGCGTCTTGTACATACCAGATGCGTTGCTTCTGGGAGTATGGGTTCGAGTCACTTCTGGGGTGTGAGTTTTCAGTTGCATATGTCCTGGGGACCATTCAGGCTTGTTCGCATATATATATATATATATATATATATATATATATATATATATATATATATATATATATATATATATATATAACTGAAAACTCACACCCCAGAAGTGACCCGAACCCATACTCCCAGAAGCAACGCAACTGGTATGTACAAGACGCCTTAATCCACTTGACCATCACGACCGGACAAAATGAGGTGATAGCCGAGGCTATTTGAACCACCCCACCGCCGGCACTCGGATAGTTATCTTGGGCATAGCATTTTACCAAATCACCTCATTCTTAGGGGCACACGTGAGGAACACAAATGCGAACAAGCCAGAATGGTCCCCTGGACCATATGCAACTGAAAACTCACACCCCAGAAGTGACTCGAACCCATACTCCCAGAAGCAACGCAACTGGTATGTACAAGACGCCTTAATCCACTTGACCATCACGACCGGACAAAATGAGGTGATAGCCGAGGCTATTTGAACCACCCCACCGCCGGCACTCGGATAGTTATCTTGGGCATAGCATTTTACCAAATCACCTCATTCTTAGGGGCACACGTGAGGAACACAAATGCGAACAAGCCAGAATGGTCCCCTGGACAATATGCAACTGAAAACTCACACCCCAGAAGTGACTCGAACCCATACTCCCAGAAGCAACACAACTGGTATGTACAAGACGCCTTAATCCACTTGACCATCACGACCGGACAAAATGAGGTGATAGCCGAGGCTATTTGAACCACCCCACCGCCGGCACTCGGATAGTTATCTTGGGCATAGCATTTTACCAAATCACCTCATTCTTAGGGGCACACGTGAGGAACACAAATGCGAACAAGCCAGAATGGTCCCCTGGACAATATGCAACTGAAAACTCACACCCCAGAAGTGACTCGAACCCATACTCCCAGAAGCAACGCAACTGGTATGTACAAGACGCCTTAATCCACTTGACCATCACGACCGGACAAAATGAGGTGATAGCCGAGGCTATTTGAACCACCCCACCGCCGGCACTCGGATAGTTATCTTGGGCATAGCATTTTACCAAATCACCTCATTCTTAGGGGCACACGTGAGGAACACAAATGCGAACAAGCCAGAATGGTCCCCTGGACAATATGCAACTGAAAACTCACACCCCAGAAGTGACTCGAACCCATACTCCCAGAAGCAACGCAACTGGTATGTACAAGACGCCTTAATCCACTTGACCATCACGACCGGACAAAATGAGGTGATAGCCGAGGCTATTTGAACCACCCCACCGCCGGCACTCGGATAGTTATCTTGGGCATAGCATTTTACCAAATCACCTCATTCTTAGGGGCACACGTGAGGAACACAAATGCGAACAAGCCAGAATGGTCCCCTGGACAATATGCAACTGAAAACTCACACCCCAGAAGTGACTCGAACCCATACTCCCAGAAGCAACGCAACTGGTATGTACAAGACGCCTTAATCCACTTGACCATCACGACCGGACAAAATGAGGTGATAGCCGAGGCTATTTGAACCACCCCACCGCCGGCACTCGGATAGTTATCTTGGGCATAGCATTTTACCAAATCACCTCATTCTTAGGGGCACACGTGAGGAACACAAATGCGAACAAGCCAGAATGGTCCCCTGGACAATATGCAACTGAAAACTCACACCCCAGAAGTGACTCGAACCCATACTCCCAGAAGCATTGTGTTCCTCACGTGTGCCCCTAAGAATGAGGTGATTTGGTAAAATGCTATGCCCAAGATAACTATCCGAGTGCCGGCGGTGGGGTGGTTCAAATAGCCTCGGCTATCACCTCATTTTGTCCGGTCGTGATGGTCAAGTGGATTAAGGCGTCTTGTACATACCAGTTGCGTTGCTTCTGGGAGTATGGGTTCGAGTCACTTCTGGGGTGTGAGTTTTCAGTTGCATATTGTCCAGGGGACCATTCTGGCTTGTTCGCATTTGTGTTCCTCACGTGTGCCCCTAAGAATGAGGTGATTTGGTAAAATGCTATGCCCAAGATAACTATCCGAGTGCCGGCGGTGGGGTGGTTCAAATAGCCTCGGCTATCACCTCATTTTGTCCGGTCGTGATGGTCAAGTGGATTAAGGCGTCTTGTACATACCAGTTGCGTTGCTTCTGGGAGTATGGGTTCGAGTCACTTCTGGGGTGTGAGTTTTCAGTTGCATATTGTCCAGGGGACCATTCTGGCTTGTTCGCATTTGTGTTCCTCACGTGTGCCCCTAAGAATGAGGTGATTTGGTAAAATGCTATGCCCAAGATAACTATCCGAGTGCCGGCGGTGGGGTGGTTCAAATAGCCTCGGCTATCACCTCATTTTGTCCGGTCGTGATGGTCAAGTGGATTAAGGCGTCTTGTACATACCAGTTGCGTTGCTTCTGGGAGTATGGGTTCGAGTCACTTCTGGGGTGTGAGTTTTCAGTTGCATATTGTCCAGGGGACCATTCTGGCTTGTTCGCATTTGTGTTCCTCACGTGTGCCCCTAAGAATGAGGTGATTTGGTAAAATGCTATGCCCAAGATAACTATCCGAGTGCCGGCGGTGGGGTGGTTCAAATAGCCTCGGCTATCACCTCATTTTGTCCGGTCGTGATGGTCAAGTGGATTAAGGCGTCTTGTACATACCAGTTGCGTTGCTTCTGGGAGTATGGGTTCGAGTCACTTCTGGGGTGTGAGTTTTCAGTTGCATATTGTCCAGGGGACCATTCTGGCTTGTTCGCATTTGTGTTCCTCACGTGTGCCCCTAAGAATGAGGTGATTTGGTAAAATGCTATGCCCAAGATAACTATCCGAGTGCCGGCGGTGGGGTGGTTCAAATAGCCTCGGCTATCACCTCATTTTGTCCGGTCGTGATGGTCAAGTGGATTAAGGCGTCTTGTACATACCAGTTGCGTTGCTTCTGGGAGTATGGGTTCGAGTCACTTCTGGGGTGTGAGTTTTCAGTTGCATATTGTCCAGGGGACCATTCTGGCTTGTTCGCATTTGTGTTCCTCACGTGTGCCCCTAAGAATGAGGTGATTTGGTAAAATGCTATGCCCAAGATAACTATCCGAGTGCCGGCGGTGGGGTGGTTCAAATAGCCTCGGCTATCACCTCATTTTGTCCGGTCGTGATGGTCAAGTGGATTAAGGCGTCTTGTACATACCAGTTGCGTTGCTTCTGGGAGTATGGGTTCGAGTCACTTCTGGGGTGTGAGTTTTCAGTTGCATATTGTCCAGGGGACCATTCTGGCTTGTTCGCATTTGTGTTCCTCACGTGTGCCCCTAAGAATGAGGTGATTTGGTAAAATGCTATGCCCAAGATAACTATCCGAGTGCCGGCGGTGGGGTGGTTCAAATAGCCTCGGCTATCACCTCATTTTGTCCGGTCGTGATGGTCAAGTGGATTAAGGCGTCTTGTACATACCAGTTGCGTTGCTTCTGGGAGTATGGGTTCGAGTCACTTCTGGGGTGTGAGTTTTCAGTTGCATATTGTCCAGGGGACCATTCTGGCTTGTTCGCATTTGTGTTCCTCACGTGTGCCCCTAAGAATGAGGTGATTTGGTAAAATGCTATGCCCAAGATAACTATCCGAGTGCCGGCGGTGGGGTGGTTCAAATAGCCTCGGCTATCACCTCATTTTGTCCGGTCGTGATGGTCAAGTGGATTAAGGCGTCTTGTACATACCAGTTGCGTTGCTTCTGGGAGTATGGGTTCGAGTCACTTCTGGGGTGTGAGTTTTCAGTTGCATATTGTCCAGGGGACCATTCTGGCTTGTTCGCATTTGTGTTCCTCACGTGTGCCCCTAAGAATGAGGTGATTTGGTAAAATGCTATGCCCAAGATAACTATCCGAGTGCCGGCGGTGGGGTGGTTCAAATAGCCTCGGCTATCACCTCATTTTGTCCGGTCGTGATGGTCAAGTGGATTAAGGCGTCTTGTACATACCAGTTGCGTTGCTTCTGGGAGTATGGGTTCGAGTCACTTCTGGGGTGTGAGTTTTCAGTTGCATATTGTCCAGGGGACCATTCTGGCTTGTTCGCATTTGTGTTCCTCACGTGTGCCCCTAAGAATGAGGTGATTTGGTAAAATGCTATGCCCAAGATAACTATCCGAGTGCCGGCGGTGGGGTGGTTCAAATAGCCTCGGCTATCACCTCATTTTGTCCGGTCGTGATGGTCAAGTGGATTAAGGCGTCTTGTACATACCAGTTGCGTTGCTTCTGGGAGTATGGGTTCGAGTCACTTCTGGGGTGTGAGTTTTCAGTTGCATATTGTCCAGGGGACCATTCTGGCTTGTTCGCATTTGTGTTCCTCACGTGTGCCCCTAAGAATGAGGTGATTTGGTAAAATGCTATGCCCAAGACAACTATCCGAGTGCCGGCGGTGGGGTGGTTCAAATAGCCTCGGCTATCACCTCATTTTGTCCGGTCGTGATGGTCAAGTGGATTAAGGCGTCTTGTACATACCAGTTGCGTTGCTTCTGGGAGTATGGGTTCGAGTCACTTCTGGGGTGTGAGTTTTCAGTTGCATATTGTCCAGGGGACCATTCTGGCTTGCTCGCATATATATATATATATATATATATATATATATATATATATATATATATATATATATATATATATATATATATATATATATATATATAATGTTAGGAATGGTGCATCTTTTCCGATTTCCGTCCCCTGGTGGTCCCCTGACAGGCAATTACATTTCTCCTGCTGTTCTGGTCTTCCAACAAATTAATTTCCATTTCTCTTGGATTTACCATTTGAAGCATTGTCCTTCTATGCCTCCCTTGATTTACGCACCTTTTCTCCAGCTGTCATTTTTTTTAACTAATGTGTTTGTGTGTACTCACCAAGTTGTAGTCACCTAAATTGTGCTTACGAGGGTTGAAATTCGCTTCTTTGGTCCCCCCTCTCAATGGTTACTGGACGGGTGTACACATTCCAATGTCTATTGGAATGTGTACACTGAAAAAGTGTACTCTGACACTGAAAAAGTGTACTCTGACGCTGAAAAAGTGTACTCTGATACTGAAAAAGTGAGCGCCACGTACTAACTTGACATATCTGCGCCAGGTGAGTACGATGGATTCACCATAGACCGTGCTATTTCGAACTTTCTTCCGAATAGCTGAATCTAGAACAATTGCAACAATCACCTGTGTCCCCTTGTTCGCGTACCACCCGTGGTAAATAGGATGTCTATATTCCCCCCTTGTCTGTTCCTCTGAAAGTTTATAAGTGGTGATCATGTCTCCCCTAACACTTCTGTCTTCCAGTGTCGCGAGATACAGTTCCGACAGTCTTTCCTCTCATGTCGAGGACTAACCTGGTGCCATACCTGTCTTTTTCTAAATTAGTTTTTCTAAATTTTTCTAAATTTTTGTGCTCAGCTAGTTGTTCTTTTGGGATTGAGCTTCTTCACTTTGGTCGGGTGCAAAAACTTCGTGAAGTCACAAATGGATCCTTGTATCGGGTCATCTGCTCCATACATCTATCTTCATTACTTTACACTTGCTCGAATTAAACTCTAATAGCCATTTGTCAGACAAACTCAAAGTGATTTGAAGCCAAAAAAGATGGCAAAAGACATGAGGCAGTAGCTGAGTGGTCTGCGTCACAGCCATGCACTATAAGTTTGCAACTATCATTCAGTTTAGATAGTACCTATTGTGACGATCGTCAATAGTCAGAATTCGTACGTTCTTAGCTTTTAGATAGTAGTATACCAACAGGTAAGGAATTATTTAAAAATGATTGTAGCTAAAATACAAACTGAAATATTCCTAGGCCTAGTATAGCACACATATGTACTATATTTGGCCTCAGATATCGTGTATTAGGCCTAGGGAGCCTAATGGAGCCGGTCGGTCGAGCGGACAGCACGCTGGATTTGTGATCCTGTGGTCCCGGGGTCGATCCCGGGCGCCGGCGAGAAACAATAGGCAGAGTTTCTTTCAGCCTATGCCCCTGTTACCTAGCAGTAAAATAGGTACCTGGGTGTTAGTCAGCTATCACTGGCTGCTTTCTGGGGGTGGAGGCCTGGTCGAGGACCGGGCCGCGGGGACACTAAAAAAAAAGCCCCGAAATCTCAAGATAACCTCAAGATAACCTCAAGATAACCTCAAGATAACCTCAAGATAGGGAGGTTAGGATAAGTTGGTTTAGTTTGTCAGAAGCAAGATGGGTCCAAGTACATCTTGCCATTCTGATGTCTTCCCTCACAGTTACTCGTTGTTTCCTGTTGCTTAGGTACTCCCTTATCCACTTTGTGTGTGTATTTACTATTTGTATTTACTATATGTATCTGCAGTATCGAGCTATTAGATCTTTAACCCCGCCTTTCTAATCAATTTATTTTTCCTCTATTATGTCTACTAAATATATTTCTCTTACACACGCGCGCACACACACACACACACACACACACACACACGGAGCGAAAGAACTTTGTAACACAGCATCAACATGGGTTCAGGGATGGCAGGTCCTGCCTCACAGGGTTACTTGAATTCTACGACCCGGCAACAAAAATCAGGCAAAAAAGAAAAGGGTGGGCAGACTGCATATTTTTGGATTGCCAGAAAGCCTTTGATACAGTACCACACAAGAGGCTAGTGAAAAAGCTGGAGATGCAGGCTGGAGTGAAAATGAAGGTACTCCAGTGGATAAGGGAGTACCCAAGCAACAGGAGACAACGAGTCAATGTGAAGGGTGAGGTCTCGGATTGGCGAGACATTACAAGTGGAGTCTTGCAGGGGTCAGTCCTTGGACCTATACTGTTTCTGATATATTTAAATGATCTCTCAGAGGGTAGAGACTCATTTCTCTCAATGTTTGTTGATGATGCAAAAATTCTGAGGAAGATTGAAACCGAGGATGATAGTAAGAGGCTGCATGATGACCTAGACAGACTGAGGGAATGGTCCAACAAATGGCTGTTGAAGTTCAACCCGATTAAATGCAAAGTAATGAAACTAGGCAGTGGAAACAGGAGGCCAGACACAGGATACAGAATAGGAGATGAAGCACTTAATAAAACGGACAGATGGAAATATCTAGGAGTCGATATCACACCAAACCTGTCTCCTGAAGCCGACATAAAAAGAATAACATCTGCGGCATATGCGAGGCTAGGTAACATCAGAACAGCCTTCAGGAACCTGTGTAAGGAATCATTAAGAATCTTGTATACCACATGTAAGACCAATCCTGGAATATGCGGCCCCAACATGGAACCCGTACCTTGTCAAGCACAAAACGAAGCTGGAAAAAGTTCAAAGGTATGCCACTAGACTAGTCCCAGAACTAAGAGGCATGAATATGTGGAAAGGCTGCAGGAAATGCACCTTACGACACTGGAAGACAGAAGAGTAAGGGGAGACATGATCATAACTTACAAAATCCTCAGGGGAATCGACCGGGTAGAGAAGTGTAAACTATTCAACACTGGTGGTACGCGAACAAAGGGACACAGGTGGAAACTGAGTACCCACATGAGCCACAGGGGGACGTTAGATAGAACTTTTTCAGTGTCAGAGTAGTTAACAGGTGGAATGCATTAGGCAGTGATGTGGTGGAGGCTGACTCCATACACGGTTTCAAATGTAGATATAACAGATCCCAGTAGAGGCTCAGCAATCTGTACACCAATTGATCGACAGTTGAGAGGCGGTACCAAGGAGTCAAAGCTCAACCCCCGCAAGCACAAATAGATGAGTACAAATAGGTGAGAACACACGACACACGCACAGAAAAAAAGAAGGGGGATATGATAGGAACGTGTAAAATACTCAGGGGGATTGAATGAGTCGACATTGACGAAATGTTCACACGTAATAGTAACAGAACGAGGGGACATGGGTGGAAGCTGGAAACTCAGATGAGTCACAGAGATGTTAGGAAGTTTTCTTTTAATGTTAGAGTAGTAAAAAAATGGAATACACTTAAGGAACAGGTTGTGGAAGCAAATTCTATTAATAATTTTAAAACTTGGTATGATAGAGAAATAGGACCGGAGTCATTGCTGTAAACATTGCCTTGTTCGTGTTCCACCCAAGCTAAATAGTTTGTCTTTGTTCACTCTGTCAATTCCTTTGAGAATTTTGTAGGTTGTTATCATGTGTCCCCTTACTCTTTTGTCTTCTAGGGCCGTGCGGTTTAGCTCCCTTAGTCTTTCCTCGTAGCTCATACCTCTCAGTTCTGGGACTAGTCTGGGGGCACACCGCTGAATCTTCTCTAACTTTGACTTGTGTTTAACTAGGTATGGATTCCAGGATGGAGCCGCATTCTCCAGGATTGTTCTGACATAAGTGGTGTACAAGGTTCTGAATTATTCCGTACACAGCTTTCTAAATGCAATTCTTATGTTGGCCAATCCAGCATATGCCACTGATGACATCCTTTTGATGTGGGCTTCAGGGGGACCGGTTCGGTGTGATATCATCCCCCAGATCTTTCTCTCTATTTGACTTCTGTAGGATTTCACCTCCCAGATGGTACCTTGTGTTCAGCCTCCTGCTCCCCTCGCCTAATTGCATTACTGTACACTTTCCTGAGTTGAACTTTAGTAGCCATTTTCTAGACCATTCCTTTAGGTTGTGCAGGTCGTCCTGTAGTCTCTGTCTATCATCATCTGTCTTACTTCTCATAATTTTTGCATCAGCAAACATTGAGAGGAATTTGAAAGGAATGAGTCTATTCCCTTTGGAAGATCGTTTAAATATTTTATAATCCAGATGGGTCTAAGTACAGAGCCATGTGGGACTCCGCTGGTGACATCTCGCCACTCTGATGTCTCCCCCTCACAGTTTCCTATTGCTTAGATACGCCCTTATCCACTGGATCATCTTACCTTTTACTCCTGGCTGTTGCTCCAACTTTTGTAATAAGCCTTTATGGGGTACTGTGTCAGAGGCGTTCTGACAGTCCAAGAAAATGCAGTCTGACCACCCTTCTCTTTCTACCTAATTTTTGTTGCTTGGTCATAGAATTCTGTTAGAACTGTGAGGCACAATTTACCATCTCTCAACCCATGCTGGTGGTGTATTACAAAGCTTTTTCCCTCCAGATACTCAATGAGCCTTTTCTTCACTATCTTCTCCGTCACCTTGCAGAGTACACAGGTTAGGCAATCTGGCTTGTAGTTCAGTGCCTCTTGCCTGTCTCCTTTTTTGTATATTGGGACTACATTAGCTGTCTCCAGCTTTCTAGAAGTTCTCCAGTTTCCAATATCCTGTTATACACCAAAGACAGTGGCACACTTAGTGCTTCTGCACCCTCTTTTAGTATACATTGAGAGATTCTTTCAGGCCCAACAGCCTTTGTCACATTCAGCTCTTACAGATTCCTTTTGACCTCATCACTGGTGATTTCAAATTCCTCCAAGGTTGCTTGGTTTGCTGCCTTCTCATTTACTGCAGGAGCTTCTCCTTCTAATGTGAAGACCTCCTGGAATTTCTTGTTGAGTTCGTTACACACCTTCGTGTCATTATTCATTACTTCTCAGTTTCATTACTTGTTACTTCACCACTTTTTGATCAAATCCACAAGGGCCGTGACGAGGATTTGAACCTGCGTCCGGGAGCATCCCAGACACTGTCTTAATCGACTGAGCTACGACAGGGTTAAAAGAGTTGAAACCGAAGTTCAACTCTTTTAACCCTGTCGTAGCTTAGTCGATTAAGGCAGTGTCTGGGATGCTCCCGGATGCAGGTTCGAATCCTCGTCACGGCCCTTGTGGATTTGTTCATTTGATGCATCACGTTAGTGTGATCTCTATATGTTCACCACTATTTTCCTCCTGACATGGCTGTGGAGCAGTTTTGGTTGAGTCTTGGCTTTACTTACGGTGTCATTTTCATACTGTCTCTCTGCTTCTCTCCTCACTCTGAGGTACTCATTCCTGGCCCTCTGGTATCTCTCCCTACTCTCTGGTGTTCTATTATTCTTGTAGTTTCTCAATGTTCTTGTACTCAATTGCTTTGCTTCCTTACATTCCTGACTGAACCATGGGTTCTTCTCTTGCTTTTCATTTTTCTCCATTTGCGCCGGGATAAAACTGTCTGTAGCTTCCTACCACTTCTGGGTGACGTAGATCTTCATATCCTGTAGTCTTTTCTCTTTCTGTTTCCCATGGAATTCCCATTAGGAAGTTCCTCATCTCGTTATATTTTACTTTTCGGTAATTTGGGCTTTTCCCCTCCGATCCCTTTTTGGATAGGTTATCCCTACCTCCACCAGATATTCAAATGTCACTACTCTGTGGTCATTCATTCCTATGTGGGCTTCAGATTTGACTTTCCTTATTTCTGACCCATTCAAGGTGAAAATTAGGTCGAGTCTAGCTGGTTCGTCATTGCTTCTCATTCATGTGGGTTCCCTTACTTGATGGCTCAGAACGTTCCTTGTTGTCAGTTCCAAGAGTTTAGTTCTCCATGTATCTGCACCTCTATGAGGGTCCCCATTCTCCCAGTCTATCTTTCCATGGTTGAAGTTGCTCATGATTAAGAGTCTGGATCCATTCCAACAGGCAACTGAAGCTGCTCTCTATTATATTATTGGTTGCCTTCTTGCTTCTGTTGAACTCCTGTCTGGGTCTTCCGTCATTTAGGGGAGGGTTGTAAAAGACTGCTACTATTATCTTAGGTCCACCCATTGTTATAGTTCCTGTAATGTAGTCTCTCAATACTTCACAGCCTGGAATTTCCATCTCTTCAAAATGCCAGTCCTTCCTTATCAGCAGGTCCACTTTTCCTCCTCCTCTCCCTGTCCTCTCTTTCCTTACAGTATAGTAGTCCTGCTGGAACTCTGCATTTGTTATAACGCCTGACAATTTTGTTTCTGTGAGTCTTATTACATCTGGGTTTTCTTCCTTCAACTTTCCCGTCATTTCACTTCCTTTATTAGTAACCCTATCGATGTTTGAGTATATTACCTTGAAGCTCGTTTTTCCTATATCCATTTTCACACACCCTCCCCACTGGTGTAGGAAGCCGTTCCATAGGCAGGGCTACTTGGGTAGGCTCATCCTCCTCTGGGGTAGTTACCAGGGGTTTGGAGGGAGGTGGGGTGAGGGATGGAGGGCTTAGATCTTGCCTGGGTCTCCATTAAAGTCGCTGTACTATAATGCAGGAAGAAAACCAGGGGATGGGGGAGGAAGGCTGGGGGAGGAAGGCTGGGGGGAGGGGGGTGTGAGGGGATTAGGGAGGATTTTGGGTGGTATGGTAAGCATTGTGTAGAGGGAAGGGAGGGTTTGTGCTTGGGATGGGAAGGGCTCCAATGGGGTGGCTGGGTAGCAGGTTGGGGTGATGCAACTCCCATCTGGGGCTTCTGAATTGTTGGATTGGGGTTCCCCATTCCCCACTGGGAGTGTTGGGTTGGAGGCTGGGATTCCCTGACTCCCTTCACTCTCCTTGTGCCTTTTCCTTGCATCTGCTGCCTGTATGATCTCGTCACTGGTCACGTCCCACTGAATGAATACTCCAGCTCTCACTGCTGGAGTGCGAGGGGAAGAGCGTGGTGTGGTTGGTGGTTGGGTTTATGCGAGGGTGTGTGTGTGTACTCAGTTGTACTCACCTAGTTGTGCTTGCGGGGGGTTGGGCTCTGGTTCTTTAGTCCCGCCTCTCAACTATCAATCAACTGATGTTCAGATTAATGAGCCTACTAGGCTCTATCATATCTACATTAGAAACTGTGTATGGAGTCAGCCTCCACCACATCACTGCCTAATGCATTCCATCTGTTACCTATTCAGACACTGAAAAAGTTCTTTCTAATGTCCCTGTGGCTCATTTAGGAACTCAGTCTCCACCTGTGTCTCCTTGTTCGCATACCACCCGTGTTAAACAGTTTACTTTTATCTACCCTCTCAATTTCTCTGAGAATTTTGTAGGTAGTGATCATGTCTCCACCTACTCTTCTGTCTTCTAGTGTCGTGAGGTGCATTTCACGCAGCTTTTCCTTGTAATTCACGCATCTTAGTTCTGGGACTAGCCTAGTGGCATACCTCTGAACTTTTTCCAGCTTCATCTTGTGCTTGACAAGGTACGGGCTCCATGCTGGTGCTGCATACTCCAGAACTGATCTTACATATGCTGTGTACATGGTTCTGAATGATCCCTTACACAGGTTCCTAAAGGCTGTTCTGATGTTAGCCAACCTCGCATATGCCGAAGATGTAATTCTTTTTGTGTGGGTTTCAGGAGACAGGTTTGATGTGATATCAACTCCTAGATCTTTCTCTCTGCCCGTTTCATGAAGGACTTCATTTTCCATTCGGTATCCCGTGTCTGGCCTCCTGTTTCCATATCCTAGTTTCATTACCTTTCATTTATTCGGGGTGATCTTTAGTAGCCATTTGTTGGACCATTCATTCAGTCTGTTTAGGTCATCTTGTAGCCTCCTCCTGTCATCTTCTATTTAATCCTCCTCATAATTTTGGCATCATCAGCAAACAATGAGAGGAATAATTCTATACCCTTTGGGAGATCATTTACATATATCAGAAACAGTATAGGTTCAAGGACTTGTGACGTCTCGCCAATCTGAGGCCTCACCCCCTCAGTGACTCGCTGTTTTCTGTGGCTTGGGTACTCTCTTATCCAGTGGAGTACCTTCCTTTCACTCCAGCCTGCATCTCCAGCTTTTCACTAGCCTCTTGTGTGATACTGTATCAAAGGCTTTCTGACAACCCAAAAATATGCAGTCTGGCCACACTTCTCTTTCTTGCCTTATTTTTGTTGCCTGGTCGTAGAATTCAAGTAACCCTGTGAGGCAGGACCTGCCATCCCTGAACCCATGTTGATGTTGTCTGTGTGTGTGTGTTTGTGTTTGTGTTTGTGTGTGTGTGTGTTTGTGTTTGTGTTTGTGTGTGTGTGTGTGTGTGTGTGTGTGTGTGTGTGTGTGTGTGTGTGTGTGTGTGTGTGTGTGTGTGTGTGTGTGTACTCACCTAGTTGTACTCACCTGGTTGTGCTTGCGGGGGTTGAGCTCTGGCTCTTTGGTCCCGCCTATCAACCGTCAATCAACAGGTGTACAGGTTCCTGAGCCTATTGGGCTCTATCATATCTACACATGAAACTGTGTATGGAGTCAGCCTCCACCACATTACTTCCTAATGCGTTCCATTTGTCAACCACTCTGACACTAAAAAAGTTCTTTCTAATATCTCTGTGGCTCATTTGGGCTCTCAGTTTCCATGTGTGTCCCCTAGTCCGTGTGCCCCTTGTGTTAAATAGCCTGTCTTTATCAACCCTGTCGATTCCCTTGAGAATCTTGAATATGGTGAATGCACTTGTGGCGAGACGTCAAAGTGCAGTCCCGCAGAGTTCAGTCCTTGGACCTATACTGTTTCTGATATATGTAAATGATATCCCAAAGGGTATAGAATTGTTCCTCTCATTGTTTGCTGATGATGTGTTTTTGTGTGTGTGTTTCTGTGTGTGTGTGTGTTTTTATACCTAACACCCATAATTAATTGTCTAAGCGGAATGTACTTAAATAGTAAATTAGTCAAAAATAACAAATAATAAACGTCACTAAATATCTCGAATTATTTCTTGATATCACCTTTCACAGGTTATCAACTGTTTGAAGCCAGACCCTTGATGCTAGCCTCACCCAATGTTCCAAGATGATTGCTGTTGGGTACGTACCCAGCATGGTCTGGTGTGAGAGTTGACACTCTCATAGCACAAATTTATTGCATGCAAAATCTAACTTCGTCTGTCGATGTTAAAAGTGTGACAAGCTGGATGTCATTGGACGCATCTCTACGAGTGGAGTCGAAAGAGGTGTTGACCAGGTGGGACTGTCTTACGACTGTCTGAAAAAAGAGGTCATCAATTGTGACCTGGGGTCATCGGGATGTGTTGCAATAGAGTCGCAACATCCATCAGATCAAGCCTGGAGTACCAGTACCCTGGAGGTACCCATAAGGAGAAAATTGTGCCACAGAGTTTTGGTGGGGGGGATGAGGGAGGGGGGGTTGAGAGAAAGGTCTCCCCTCACAATGGTCATTTGTCCCGTGACCACAAACCTTCCCTTACTCCCTCAGAAACAGTGCCCCACTATATTGGGACACAGTGAAACTAGACACGGCACCACGAGAGGTCAGAGATGCCGCCACCTATCCGAGGGGTTCACAGGAGAAGCCTATGGCTGTGATTGGTCAACAGGTGATGACGTCACAGCATCGTGGAGGGACCCTTACGACACAGGAGGGGCAATCTGGAAAAGGACCTCTCAAGGGGATGGGACTGTTATTCGAGCTCCGAGACAGGTCTCATTGTCCAATAGTTCTGGAGCAATAGTATACCCTAATACCAGTAATTAGGGTCTACTAGGGTATACTCAGCAACACACATGCGTTGCTGAGCCACAGCAACGCGTGGCCGGGTACAGGTAGTATAATATAGAAAAGGATATTGACACATGAGCTGGTAAGTGTTGGCACAATTACCCAGATGGGGAAAAACTCAAGACACCCTCCTTCACTGGGAGCCATCGCTAATCTGAACTCTTGAAGAATCTGTCGCGTAGGTTGACTTGTATTTGTCAATTAATTACGTTTGTTGACCTTGTATCGTGGGTTGATTTGAGGTGTTTTCTCAATTTGGACCATTTAAATTATAATATCTCAATATCTAATATTTATTTGAACACTTTTAAGATTGTGAAACTTTAGTTTTTAAAAATAAATAAAAAATGGTTGGAAATCACTGCTCAAGATTCTCTGCATTGTTTTCAGGTTCAGTAACTGCTGTCTCTATGTCTCTGAGCTTTCACCACTCATTTCTGAGTGGTGGTGGTCTTCTCTGACTGGCATGAGTGGTGGTGACCGTCTCCTCTGACTGGCATGAGTTATGGTGGTTGTCTCCTCTGACTGGCATGAGTGATGGTGGCGGTCTTGTCTGACTGGCATGAGTGGCAAGCCATTTAGGTCAGCTCTGACAGAGAATTGTGCTGGGAGAGTCAGCACTAGCGTATATCCGTCAGGATGTCTGATTGCATTACGATAACGAACAGCCGCTGCTGATTTGTTTCCTGCTACTGTTGAGGCTGCTTTGCTGTCGCTTCTGCTGCTGTTGTTGATACTACTGGTTTTACTGCTGCTGTTGATGTTACTTCTGATGTTAGTGCAGCTGCTGTAATTGTTCCTGCTGCTCTTACTATTGCTGTTGATTCTGCTTTTACTGCTGCTGCTGTTGTTACTGTTAATACTGATGTTACTGTTACTGCTACTGATGATGTTACTGCTTCTGATGAAGTTACTGCTGCTGTTACTGTTACTGCTGCTGCTGTTACTACTGATGTTACTGTTACTGCTGTTGTTACTGTTACTGCTGCTGTTACTACTGATGTTACTGTTACTGCTGTTACTGTTACTGTTACTACCAATTACTACCAATGTTACTGCTACTGCTGCTGTTACTACTACTCTTGTTCAATTTTAGCTCATGTGATGCCCAGCTTTACCAAGCAAACATTACTATTCACGAAATCAAATTAAAAATTTTAATTTTATTACGCATTATTACTTAGTTGTTCCAGCTTCCGTGTAGTATAGATTGTTTCCGTTATTATTTATGTGTACTGAAACTAGTAGTCAAGATTAGCAGTCGATTTAGACTATTAGTTCTGGAGACGCACTAGTCGTCTCTTACTAATAGACGATGACTAATAATAGAATAATAGACGATAACTAACGGTAACTTGGTTAATGTGTTGTTGCTTGTGATTTGCTAATTCATATTAACTGTAACTCATTGCATAAGTCTGCTAGGTGATACTTGGCCACCACACAGTACAATCAGGGGGGGGGGGGTACCTGCCCACCACACAGTACAATCAGGGGGGGGGTACCAGCCCACCACACAGTACAATATTGGGGTACCTGCCCATCACACAGCACAATCAGGGGGGGGGGGTACCTGCCCACCACACAGTACAATATTGGGGTACCTGCCCATCACACAGCACAATCAGGGGGGGGTACCTGCCCACCACACAGCACAATTAGGGGGTACCTGACCTTTGCAGAAGTTAGTGACCTTTACTACTAACTATAAATTGTGGGGCTCTCTCTCTGCTGGACACTTGGCCAAGGCAAGGCTTCTCTTAATGATGTCATTGACTTCGCTATTCCTAGAGCAAACTGAGTCACTCTTTAATAGATTGCGGGGCTCTCTCTGGTGGACACTTGGCCAAGGCAAGGCTTCTCCTAATGATGTCATTGACTTCGTCGTGCCGAGAGCTAACAGAGTCACGGTTTAATAGATTGCGGGGCTCTCTCTCTGCTGGACTTATGGCCGAGGCAAGGCTTCTCTTAATGATGTCATTGACTTCGTCGTGCCTAGAGTACCAACCTCCAGATTTTCCACAGTACAGGCCATGCAATCCATATTCGTCGGCATCTGCCTCGCCGCAAATACACCTATGAACAGTGTGGATAGGGGCAGCAAGGCGGAGAGCGACTGCAATACGGAGCTCCTGCGGATCAAGACGTGTGACTGACACAGACATAGGGACTGCCAAATTTGCTTTGAAATTTTGACACACAGTTGTATTCGAATAGGCACGTGTTTTTATATACCTACTATATACATGCCTTACCTGTGTCAGGAAAAAACATGCTTTTTTTGAAAAACAGCGCCATTTGTTAAACGTAAGAAAAACACACGCTGTAATCTCTGAAAGTTCTTCACCGATTGCATTGAAATCTTGATACAAGGCTCCATTCGAAAACGCACATGTTTTCATATATCTACTATATAGATGTCACACCTGTGACAGGTAAAAACATTTTTTTTTAATAAAACAGCGCCATCTGTTGCACATAATGGAAACACACGCTATACTACATATGTTACAATTCCATTTCAATGTTTCCGATTGCATTGGCGAATTGAATTTTCATAGATTTATATATATTTTCATTTTGATTCAATTATTTTCTGTGACATTGCATTGGAATTTAGCTGTGTTGTTTACCATACCATTCATTTCATGAGTATAAGTATAGATGCCACACCTGTGAGAGGTAAAAACATTATTTTTTTTAAGAAACAACACCATCTGTTGCACGTAAGAGCAACACACGCTATACTAAATATGTTACGGTTCCATTTCAATGTTTCCGATTTCATTGATAAATAGAATTTTCACAGATCTCGATTTATTTTCATTTTGAATTAATTTTTTTGTGTGACATTGCGTTGGAATTAATCTGTGTTGTTTACCATACCATTCATTTCAAGAATATAGTTTATTTTTTATTTTTTTCATTGTTTTTCATTTCGTTTTTTAAACAGTTTTTCTTATATTTCAGTGATGGGAACATCAGATCGTTTGATGTTCCCAATTTTCTGGATGGTGGGGACGAGGTGACAGGGGGAATTGTGGGGAGGACGAGGAGACAGGAGGAGTGGGAGATGGTGGGGAGGACGAATGGACGGTAGAGTAGGGAATGGTTAGGAGGACGAAGGGATGGGGGAGTGAAGAATGGTTGGAGACAGGGGGAAGGTTGCTGAGCCACAGCAACAAGTGGGCTGGGTACAGCTAGTATATATATATATATATATATATATATATATATATATATATATATATATATATATATATATATATATATATATATATATATATATATATATGTCGTACCTAGTAGCCAGAACTCACTTTTTGGCCTACTATGCAAGGCCCGATTTGCCTACTAAGCCAAGTTTTCCTGAATTAATATATTTTTTCTAATTTTTTTCTTATGAAATGATAAAGCTACCTATTTCATTATGTATGAGGTCATTTTTTTTTATTCGAGTTAAAATTAACGTAGATATATGACCGAACCTAACCAACCCTACCTAACCTAACCTAACCTATCTTTATAGGTTAGGTTTGGTTAGGTAGCCGAAAAAGTTAGGTTAGGTTAGGTTAGGTAGGTTAGGTAGTCGAAAAACAATTAATTCATGAAAACTTGGCTTATTAGGCAAATCGGGCCTTGCATAGTAGGCTGAGAAGTGCGTTCTGGCTACTAGGTACGACATATATATATATATATATATATATATATATATATATATATATATATATATATATATATATATATATATATATATATATATATATATATATATATATATATGTTTCATTGAATATGACCGCATATTCTGTGTTTATTATTTTCTGGTTTAGGGTTTCTATCCCACTAACTATTTTCTTAGCATCAGGGCTTAATTGAAATAGGAGTTGTCTTGTCCTTACTAAGGACAAGACAAGAACATATCGATGCCAACACAGAAGACAATGTCCAACATAATAGGCCAATTACACTGGATTAATCTTTGTGTTTAGATAGGAGCTGCCTCGTATGGGCCAATAAGCCTTCTGCAGCCTCTATGTTTCACCTCACATTTATCCCTTATGTATCCCCCCATGTTTTCACCTTTATTGTATTATCACCTGACCCAGTGTGGGTATAAAATCAACTAGTATTGTAAGATCTGTTCACTTGAGAATGAACCATGGAGGTTCGAAACGTTGTGCAAATTATTTAATAAGTGTAATACACTCTATAGTAAATCACTTCTTTTCTTCACCTCAAAAGTACGAAAATGAGTTTTGGAGAACTCCTATTTTAATTAAGCCCTGATGCTAAGAAAATAGTTAGAGGGATAGAAGCCCTAAACCAGAAAATAATAAACACAGAACATGCGGTCATATTCAATGAAATATGTTTGAAAGAAAACATGCTGCCAGTATACACCAATATATATATATATATATAAATAAATATATATATATATATATATATATATATATATATATATATATATATATATATATATATATATATATATATATATATATATATATATATATATATATATATATATGTCGTACCTAGTAGCCAGAACGCACTTCTCAGCCTACTATGCAATGCCCAATTTGCCTAATAAGCCAAGTTTTCATGAATTAATTGTTTTTCGACTACCTAACCTACCTAACCTAACCTAACCTAGCTTTTTCGGCTACCTAACCTAACCTAACCTATAAAGATAGGTTAGGTTAGGTTAGGTAGGGTTGGTTAGGTTCGGTCATATATCTACGTTAATTTTAACTCCAATAAAAAAAAATTGACCTCATACATAATGAAATGGGTAGCTTTATCATTTTATAAGAAAAAAAATAGAGAAAATATATTAATTCAGGAAAACTTGGCTTATTAGGCAAATCGGGCCTTGCATTGTAGGCTGAGAAGTGCATTCTGGCTACTAGGTACGACATATATATATATATATATATATATATATATATATATATATATATATATATATATATATATATATATATATATATATATATAATGCAATTATACGCACTTCTCAGCCTAATATGCAAGGCCCGATTTGCCTAATAAGCCAAGTTTTAATGAATTAATGTTTTTCCGACTACCTAACCTAACTTTTTCGGCTACCTAACCTATAAAGATAGGTTAGGTTAGGTTAGGTAGGGTTTGTTAGGTTCGGTCATATATCTACGTCAATTTTAACTCCAATAAAACAAAATTGAGCTCATACATAATGAAATGGGTAGCTTTATCATTTCATAAGAAAAATATTTGATAAAATATATTTAGTAAAACTTGGCTTATTAGGCAAATTGGGCCTTGCATAGTAGGCAGAGAAATGCGTTCTGGCTACTAGATACGACATATATATATATATATATATATATATATATATATATATATATATATATATATATATATATATATATATATATATATATATACATATATGGCACAACTCTCCTAAACACGAGAGTGAAGTATACAACTTTAGAACACTTTCCCACCAGGAGACTCGAACCCTAGCCAGCACAGAAGCTTTCCAGCAACTGGCATAACAGGTACGCCTTAACCCACTCGACCACCTGCTCAGACCTTTAAAAGAGATGGTAATTTCGGAGTATTTATACACTCCAAAGATCACCACCTCCCAAGAGCACTAGAGCAAGTGAGGGGTCATTTTTACGTTTTTTCATCAAGTCCCTGTTAATATGGGAGAACACTGTGTCTATGCTTAAGGCACAAGTCTCCTAAACACGAGAGTGAAGTATACAACTTTAGAACACTTTCCCACCAGGAGACTCGAACCCTAGCCAGCACAGAAGCCTTCCAGCAACTGGCAAAACAGGTACGCCTTAACCCACTCGACCACCTGCTCAGACCCTTAAAAGAGATGGTAATTTCAGAGTATATATACACTCCAAAGATCACCACCTCCCAAGAGCACTAGAGCAAGTGAGGGGTCATTTTTACGTTTTTTCATCAAGTCCCTGTTAATATGGGAGAACACTGTGTCTATGCTTAAGGCACAACTCTCCTAAACACGAGAGTGAAGTATACAACTTTAGAACACTTTCCCACCAGGAGACTCGAACCCTAGCCAGCACAGAAGCCTTCCAGCAACTGGCATAACAGGTACGCCTTAACCCTCTCGACCACCTGCTCAGACCCTTAAAAGAGATGGTAATTTTGGAGTATTTATACACTCCAAAGATCACCACCTCCCAAGAGCACTAGAGCAAGTGAGGGGTCATTTTTACGTTTTTTCATCAAGTCCCTGTTAATATGGGAGAACACTGTGTCTATGCTTAAGGCACAACTCTCCTAAACACGAGAGTGAAGTATACAACTTTAGAACACTTTCCCACCAGGAGACTTGAACCCTAGCCAGCACAGAAGCCTTCCAGCAACTGGCATAACAGGTACGCCTTAACCCACTCGACCACCTGCTCAGACCCTTAAAAGAGATGGTAATTTCGGAGTATTTATACACTCCAAACATCACCACCTCCCAAGAGCACTAGAGCAAGTGAGGGGTCATTTTTACGTTTTTTCATCAAGTCGCTGTTAATATGGGAGAACACTGTGTCTATGCTTAAGGCACAACTCTTCTGAACACGAGAGTGAAGTATACAACTTTAGAACACTTTCCCACCAGGAGACTCGAACCCTAGCCAGCACAGAAGCCTTCCAGCAACTGGCATAACAGGTACGCCTTAACCCACTCGACCATCTGCTCAGACCCTTAAAAGAGATGGTAATTTCGGAGTATTTATACACACCAAAGAACACCACCTCCCAAGAGCACTAGAGCATGTGAGGGGTCATTTTTACGTTTTTTCATCAAGTCCCTGTTAATATGGGAGAACACTGTGTCTATGCTTAAGGCACAAGTCTCCTAAACACGAGAGTGAAGTATACAACTTTAGAACACTTTCCCACCAGGAGACTCGAACCCTAGCCAGCACAGAAGCCTTCCAGCAACTGGCATAACAGGTACGCCTTAACCCACTCGACCACCTGCTCAGACCCTTAAAAGAGATGGTAATTTCGGAGTATTTATACACTCCAAAGATCACCACCTCCCAAGAGCACTAGAGCAAGTGAGGGCTCATTTTTACGTTTTTTCATCAAGTCCCTGTTAATATGGGAGAACACTGTGTCTATGCTTAAGGCACAACAATCCTAAACACGAGAGTGAAGTATACAACTTTAGAACACTTTCCCACCAGGAGACTCGAACCCTAGCCAGCACACAAGCCTTCCAGCAACTGGCATAACAGGTACGCCTTAACCCACTCGACCACCTGCTCAGACCCTTAAAAAGAGATGGTAATTTCGGAGTATTTATACACTCCAAAGATCACCACCTCCCAAGAGCACTAGAGCAAGTGAGGGGTCATTTTTACGTTTTTTCATCAAGTCCCTGTTAATATGGGAGAACACTTTGTCTATGCTTAAGGCACAACTCTCCTAAACACGTGAGTGAGTATACAACTTTAGAACACTTTCCCACCAGGAGACTCGAACCCTAGCCAGCACAGAAGCCTTCCAGCAACTGGCATAACAGGTACGCCTTAACCCACTCGACCACCTGCTCAGACCCTTAAAAGAGATGGCAATTTCGGAGTATTTATACACTCCAAAGATTACCACCTCCCAAGAGCACTAGAGCAAGTGAGGGGTCATTTTTACGTTTTTTCATCAAGTCTCTGTTAATATGGGAGAACACTGTGTCTATGCTTAAGGCACAACTCTCCTAAACACGAGAGTGAAGTATACAACTTTAGAACACTTTCCCACCAGGAGACTTGAACCCTAGCCAGCACAGAAGCCTTCCAGCAACTGGCATAACAGGTACGCCTTAACCCACTCGACCACCTGCTCAGACCCTTAAAAGAGATGGTAATTTCGGAGTATTTATACACTCCAAACATCACCACCTCCCAAGAGCACTAGAGCAAGTGAGGGGTCATTTTTACGTTTTTTCATCAAGTCCCTGTTAATATGGGAGAACACTGTGTCTATGCTTAAGGCACAACTCTCCTAAACACGAGAGTGAAGTATACAACTTTAGAACACTTTCCCACCAGGAGACTTGAACCCTAGCCAGCACAGAAGCCTTCCAGCAACTGGCATAACAGGTACGCCTTAACCCACTCGACCACCTGCTCAGACCCTTAAAAGAGATGGTAATTTCGGAGTATTTATACACTCCAAACATCACCACCTCCCAAGAGCACTAGAGCAAGTGAGGGGTCATTTTTACGTTTTTTCATCAAGTCGCTGTTAATATGGGAGAACACTGTGTCTATGCTTAAGGCACAAGTCTCCTAAACACGAGAGTGAAGTATACAACTTTAGAACACTTTCCCACCAGGAGACTCGAACCCTAGCCAGCACAGAAGCCTTCCAGCAACTGGCATAACAGGTACGCCTTAACCCACTCGACCACCTGCTCAGACCCTTAAAAGAGATGGTAATTTCGGAGTATTTATACACTCCAAAGATCACCACCTCCCAAGAGCACTAGAGCAAGTGAGGGCTCATTTTTACGTTTTTTCATCAAGTCCCTGTTAATATGGGAGAACACTGTGTCTATGCTTAAGGCACAACAATCCTAAACACGAGAGTGAAGTATACAACTTTAGAACACTTTCCCACCAGGAGACTCGAACCCTAGCCAGCACACAAGCCTTCCAGCAACTGGCATAACAGGTACGCCTTAACCCACTCGACCACCTGCTCAGACCCTTAAAAAGAGATGGTAATTTCGGAGTATTTATACACTCCAAAGATCACCACCTCCCAAGAGCACTAGAGCAAGTGAGGGGTCATTTTTACGTTTTTTCATCAAGTCCCTGTTAATATGGGAGAACACTTTGTCTATGCTTAAGGCACAACTCTCCTAAACACGTGAGTGAGTATACAACTTTAGAACACTTTCCCACCAGGAGACTCGAACCCTAGCCAGCACAGAAGCCTTGCAGCAACTGGCATAACAGGTACGTCTTAACCCACTCGACCACCTGCTCAGACCCTTAAAAGAGATGGTAATTTCGGAGTAATTATACACTCCAAAGATCACCACCTCCCAAGAGCACTAGAGCAAGTGAGGGGTCATTTTTACGTTTTTTCATCAAGTCCCTGTTAATATGGGAGAACACTGTGTCTATGCTTAAGGCACAACTCTCCTAAACACGAGAGTGAAGTATACAACTTTAGAACACTTTCCCACCAGGAGACTCGAACCCTAGCCAGCACAGAAGCCTTCCAGCAACTGGCATAACAGGTACGCCTTAACCCACTCGACTACCTGCTCAGACCCTTAAAAGAGATGGTAATTTCGGAGTATTTATACACTCCAAAGATCACCACCTCTCAAGAGCACTAGAGCAAGTGAGGGGTCATTTTTACGTTTTTTCATCAAGTCCTTGTTAATATGGGAGAACACTGTGTCTATGCTTAAGGCACAACTCTCCTAAACACGAGAGTGAAGTATACAACTTTAAAACACTTTCCCACCAGGAGACTCGAACCCTAGCCAGCACAGAAGCCTTCCAGCAACTGGCATAACAGGTACGCCTTAACCCACTCCACCACCTGCTCAGACCCTTAAAAGAGATGGAAATTTCGGAGTATTTATACACTCCAAAGATCACCACCTCCCAAGAGCACTAGAGCAAGTGAGGGGTCATTTTTACGTTTTTTCATCAAGTCCCTGTTAATATGGGAGAACACTGTGTCTATGCTTAAGGCACAACTCTTCTAAACACGAGAGTGAAGTATACAACTTTAGAACACTTTCCCACCAGGAGACTCGAACCCTAGCCAGCACAGAAGCCTTGCAGCAACTGGCATAACAGGTACGTCTTAACCCACTCGACCACCTGCTCAGACCCTTAAAAGAGATGGTAATTTCGGAGTAATTATACACTCCAAAGATCACCACCTCCCAAGAGCACTAGAGCAAGTGAGGGGTCATTTTTACGTTTTTTCATCAAGTCCCTGTTAATATGGGAGAACACTGTGTCTATGCTTAAGGCACAACTCTCCTAAACACGAGAGTGAAGTATACAACTTTAGAACACTTTCCCACCAGGAGACTCGAACCCTAGCCAGCACAGAAGCCTTCCAGCAACTGGCATAACAGGTACGCCTTAACCCACTCGACTACCTGCTCAGACCCTTAAAAGAGATGGTAATTTCGGAGTATTTATACACTCCAAAGATCACCACCTCTCAAGAGCACTAGAGCAAGTGAGGGGTCATTTTTACGTTTTTTCATCAAGTCCCTGTTAATATGGGAGAACACTGTGTCTATGCTTAAGGCACAACTCTCCTAAACACGAGAGTGAAGTATACAACTATAAAACACTTTCCCACCAGGAGACTCGAACCCTAGCCAGTACAGAAGCCTTTCAGCAACTGGCATAACAGGTACGCCTTAACCCACTCGACCACCTGCTCAGACCCTTAAAAGAGATGGTAATTTCGGAGTATTTATACACTCCAAAGATCACCACCTCCCAAGAGCACTAGAGCAAGTGAGGGGTCATTTTTACGTTTTTTCATCAAGTCCCTGTTAATATGGGAGAACACTGTGTCTATGCTTAAGGCACAGCTCTCCTAAACACGAGAGTGAAGTATACAACTTTATGACACTTTCCCACCAGGAGACTTGAACCCTAGCCAGCACAGAAGCCTTCCAGCAACTGGCATAACAGGTACGCCTTAACCCACTCGACCACCTGCTCAGACCCTTTAAAGAGATGGTAATTTCGGAGTATTTATACTCTCCAAACATCACCACCTCCCAAGAGCACTAGAGCAAGTGAGGGGTCATTTTTACGTTTTTTCATCAAGTCGCTGTTAATATGGGAGAACACTGTGTCTATGCTTAAGGCACAACTCTTCTGAACACGAGAGTGAAGTATACAACTTTAGAACACTTTCCCACCAGGAGACTCGAACCCTAGCCAGCACAGAAGCCTTCCAGCAACTGGTATAACAGGTACGCCTTAACCCACTCGACCATCTGCTCAGACCCTTAAAAGAGATGGTAATTTCGGAGTATTTATACACACCAAAGATCACCACCTCCCAAGAGCACTAGAGCAAGTGAGGGGTCATTTTTACGTTTTTTCATCAAGTCCCTGTTAATATGGGAGAACACTGTGTCTATGCTTAAGGCACAAGTCTCCTAAACACGAGAGTGAAGTATACAACTTTAAAACACTTTCCCACCAAGAGACTCGAACTCTAGCCAGCACAGAAGCCTTCCAGCAACTGGCATAACAGGTACGCCTTAACCCACTCGACCACCTGCTCAGACCCTTAAAAGAGATGGTAATTTCGGAGTATTTATACACTCCAAACATCACCACCTCCCAAGAGCACTAGAGCAAGTGAGGGGTCATTTTTACGTTTTTTCATCAAGTCCCTGTTAATATGGGAGAACACTGTGTCTATGCTTAAGGCACAACTCTCCTAAACACGAGAGTGAAGTATACAACTTTAGAACACTTTCCCACCAGGAGACTTGAACCCTAGCCAGCACAGAAGCCTTCCAGCAACTGGCATAACAGGTACGCCTTAACCCACTCGACCACCTGCTCAGACCCTTAAAAGAGATGGTAATTTCGGAGTATTTATACACTCCAAAGATCACCACCTCCCAAGAGCACTAGAGCAAGTGAGGGGTCATTTTTACGTTTTTTCATCAAGTCCCTGTTAATATGGGAGAACACTGTGTCTATGCTTAAGGCACAACTCTCCTAAACACGAGAGTGAAGTATACAACTTTAGAACACTTTCCCACCAGGAGACTTGAACCCTAGCCAGCACAGAAGCCTTCCAGCAACTGGCATAACAGGTACGCCTTAACCCACTCGACCACCTGCTCAGACCCTTAAAAGAGATGGTAATTTCGGAGTATTTATACACTCCAAACATCACCACCTCCCAAGAGCACTAGAGCAAGTGAGGGGTCATTTTTACGTTTTTTCATCAAGTCGCTGTTAATATGGGAGAACACTGTGTCTATGCTTAAGGCACAACTCTTCTGAACACGAGAGTGAAGTATACAACTTTAGAACACTTTCCCACCAGGAGACTCGAACCCTAGCCAGCACAGAAGCCTTCCAGCAACTGGCATAACAGGTACGCCTTAACCCACTCGACCATCTGCTCAGACCCTTAAAAGAGATGGTAATTTCGGAGTATTTATACACACCAAAGAACACCACCTCCCAAGAGCACTAGAGCATGTGAGGGGTCATTTTTACGTTTTTTCATCAAGTCCCTGTTAATATGGGAGAACACTGTGTCTATGCTTAAGGCACAAGTCTCCTAAACACGAGAGTGAAGTATACAACTTTAGAACACTTTCCCACCAGGAGACTCGAACCCTAGCCAGCACAGAAGCCTTCCAGCAACTGGCATAACAGGTACGCCTTAACCCACTCGACCACCTGCTCAGACCCTTAAAAGAGATGGTAATTTCGGAGTATTTATACACTCCAAAGATCACCACCTCCCAAGAGCACTAGAGCAAGTGAGGGCTCATTTTTACGTTTTTTCATCAAGTCCCTGTTAATATGGGAGAACACTGTGTCTATGCTTAAGGCACAACAATCCTAAACACGAGAGTGAAGTATACAACTTTAGAACACTTTCCCACCAGGAGACTCGAACCCTAGCCAGCACACAAGCCTTCCAGCAACTGGCATAACAGGTACGCCTTAACCCACTCGACCACCTGCTCAGACCCTTAAAAAGAGATGGTAATTTCGGAGTATTTATACACTCCAAAGATCACCACCTCCCAAGAGCACTAGAGCAAGTGAGGGGTCATTTTTACGTTTTTTCATCAAGTCCCTGTTAATATGGGAGAACACTTTGTCTATGCTTAAGGCACAACTCTCCTAAACACGTGAGTGAGTATACAACTTTAGAACACTTTCCCACCAGGAGACTCGAACCCTAGCCAGCACAGAAGCCTTCCAGCAACTGGCATAACAGGTACGCCTTAACCCACTCGACCACCTGCTCAGACCCTTAAAAGAGATGGCAATTTCGGAGTATTTATACACTCCAAAGATTACCACCTCCCAAGAGCACTAGAGCAAGTGAGGGGTCATTTTTACGTTTTTTCATCAAGTCTCTGTTAATATGGGAGAACACTGTGTCTATGCTTAAGGCACAACTCTCCTAAACACGAGAGTGAAGTATACAACTTTAGAACACTTTCCCACCAGGAGACTTGAACCCTAGCCAGCACAGAAGCCTTCCAGCAACTGGCATAACAGGTACGCCTTAACCCACTCGACCACCTGCTCAGACCCTTAAAAGAGATGGTAATTTCGGAGTATTTATACACTCCAAACATCACCACCTCCCAAGAGCACTAGAGCAAGTGAGGGGTCATTTTTACGTTTTTTCATCAAGTCCCTGTTAATATGGGAGAACACTGTGTCTATGCTTAAGGCACAACTCTCCTAAACACGAGAGTGAAGTATACAACTTTAGAACACTTTCCCACCAGGAGACTTGAACCCTAGCCACCACAGAAGCCTTCCAGCAACTGGCATAACAGGTACGCCTTAACCCACTCGACCACCTGCTCAGACCCTTAAAAGAGATGGTAATTTCGGAGTATTTATACACTCCAAACATCACCACCTCCCAAGAGCACTAGAGCAAGTGAGGGGTCATTTTTACGTTTTTTCATCAAGTCGCTGTTAATATGGGAGAACACTGTGTCTATGCTTAAGGCACAAGTCTCCTAAACACGAGAGTGAAGTATACAACTTTAGAACACTTTCCCACCAGGAGACTCGAACCCTAGCCAGCACAGAAGCCTTCCAGCAACTGGCATAACAGGTACGCCTTAACCCACTCGACCACCTGCTCAGACCCTTAAAAGAGATGGTAATTTCGGAGTATTTATACACTCCAAAGATCACCACCTCCCAAGAGCACTAGAGCAAGTGAGGGCTCATTTTTACGTTTTTTCATCAAGTCCCTGTTAATATGGGAGAACACTGTGTCTATGCTTAAGGCACAACAATCCTAAACACGAGAGTGAAGTATACAACTTTAGAACACTTTCCCACCAGGAGACTCGAACCCTAGCCAGCACACAAGCCTTCCAGCAACTGGCATAACAGGTACGCCTTAACCCACTCGACCACCTGCTCAGACCCTTAAAAAGAGATGGTAATTTCGGAGTATTTATACACTCCAAAGATCACCACCTCCCAAGAGCACTAGAGCAAGTGAGGGGTCATTTTTACGTTTTTTCATCAAGTCCCTGTTAATATGGGAGAACACTTTGTCTATGCTTAAGGCACAACTCTCCTAAACACGTGAGTGAGTATACAACTTTAGAACACTTTCCCACCAGGAGACTCGAACCCTAGCCAGCACAGAAGCCTTCCAGCAACTGGCATAACAGGTACGCCTTAACCCACTCGACCACCTGCTCAGACCCTTAAAAGAGATGGCAATTTCGGATTATTTATACACTCCAAAGATCACCACCTCCCAAGAGCACTAGAGCAAGTGAGGGGTCATTTTTACGTTTTTTCATCAAGTCTCTGTTAATATGGGAGAACACTGTGTCTATGCTTAAGGCACAACTCTTCTAAACACGAGAGTGAAGTATTCAACTTTAGAACACTTTCCCACCAGGAGACTCGAACCCTAGCCAGCACAGAAGCCTTGCAGCAACTGGCATAACAGGTACGTCTTAACCCACTCGACCACCTGCTCAGACCCTTAAAAGAGATGGTAATTTCGGAGTAATTATACACTCCAAAGATCACCACCTCCCAAGAGCACTAGAGCAAGTGAGGGGTCATTTTTACGTTTTTTCATCAAGTCCCTGTTAATATGGGAGAACACTGTGTCTATGCTTAAGGCACAACTCTCCTAAACACGAGAGTGAAGTATACAACTTTAGAACACTTTCCCACCAGGAGACTCGAACCCTAGCCAGCACAGAAGCCTTCCAGCAACTGGCATAACAGGTACGCCTTAACCCACTCGACTACCTGCTCAGACCCTTAAAAGAGATGGTAATTTCGGAGTATTTATACACTCCAAAGATCACCACCTCTCAAGAGCACTAGAGCAAGTGAGGGGTCATTTTTACGTTTTTTCATCAAGTCCTTGTTAATATGGGAGAACACTGTGTCTATGCTTAAGGCACAACTCTCCTAAACACGAGAGTGAAGTATACAACTTTAAAACACTTTCCCACCAGGAGACTCGAACCCTAGCCAGCACAGAAGCCTTCCAGCAACTGGCATAACAGGTACGCCTTAACCCACTCCACCACCTGCTCAGACCCTTAAAAGAGATGGAAATTTCGGAGTATTTATACACTCCAAAGATCACCACCTCCCAAGAGCACTAGAGCAAGTGAGGGGTCATTTTTACGTTTTTTCATCAAGTCCCTGTTAATATGGGAGAACACTGTGTCTATGCTTAAGGCACAACTCTTCTAAACACGAGAGTGAAGTATACAACTTTAGAACACTTTCCCACCAGGAGACTCGAACCCTAGCCAGCACAGAAGCCTTGCAGCAACTGGCATAACAGGTACGTCTTAACCCACTCGACCACCTGCTCAGACCCTTAAAAGAGATGGTAATTTCGGAGTAATTATACACTCCAAAGATCACCACCTCCCAAGAGCACTAGAGCAAGTGAGGGGTCATTTTTACGTTTTTTCATCAAGTCCCTGTTAATATGGGAGAACACTGTGTCTATGCTTAAGGCACAACTCTCCTAAACACGAGAGTGAAGTATACAACTTTAGAACACTTTCCCACCAGGAGACTCGAACCCTAGCCAGCACAGAAGCCTTCCAGCAACTGGCATAACAGGTACGCCTTAACCCACTCGACTACCTGCTCAGACCCTTAAAAGAGATGGTAATTTCGGAGTATTTATACACTCCAAAGATCACCACCTCTCAAGAGCACTAGAGCAAGTGAGGGGTCATTTTTACGTTTTTTCATCAAGTCCCTGTTAATATGGGAGAACACTGTGTCTATGCTTAAGGCACAACTCTCCTAAACACGAGAGTGAAGTATACAACTATAAAACACTTTCCCACCAGGAGACTCGAACCCTAGCCAGTACAGAAGCCTTTCAGCAACTGGCATAACAGGTACGCCTTAACCCACTCGACCACCTGCTCAGACCCTTAAAAGAGATGGTAATTTCGGAGTATTTATACACTCCAAAGATCACCACCTCCCAAGAGCACTAGAGCAAGTGAGGGGTCATTTTTACGTTTTTTCATCAAGTCCCTGTTAATATGGGAGAACACTGTGTCTATGCTTAAGGCACAGCTCTCCTAAACACGAGAGTGAAGTATACAACTTTATGACACTTTCCCACCAGGAGACTTGAACCCTAGCCAGCACAGAAGCCTTCCAGCAACTGGCATAACAGGTACGCCTTAACCCACTCGACCACCTGCTCAGACCCTTTAAAGAGATGGTAATTTCGGAGTATTTATACTCTCCAAACATCACCACCTCCCAAGAGCACTAGAGCAAGTGAGGGGTCATTTTTACGTTTTTTCATCAAGTCGCTGTTAATATGGGAGAACACTGTGTCTATGCTTAAGGCACAACTCTTCTGAACACGAGAGTGAAGTATACAACTTTAGAACACTTTCCCACCAGGAGACTCGAACCCTAGCCAGCACAGAAGCCTTCCAGCAACTGGTATAACAGGTACGCCTTAACCCACTCGACCATCTGCTCAGACCCTTAAAAGAGATGGTAATTTCGGAGTATTTATACACACCAAAGATCACCACCTCCCAAGAGCACTAGAGCAAGTGAGGGGTCATTTTTACGTTTTTTCATCAAGTCCCTGTTAATATGGGAGAACACTGTGTCTATGCTTAAGGCACAAGTCTCCTAAACACGAGAGTGAAGTATACAACTTTAAAACACTTTCCCACCAAGAGACTCGAACTCTAGCCAGCACAGAAGCCTTCCAGCAACTGGCATAACAGGTACGCCTTAACCCACTCGACCACCTGCTCAGACCCTTAAAAGAGATGGTAATTTCGGAGTATTTATACACTCCAAACATCACCACCTCCCAAGAGCACTAGAGCAAGTGAGGGGTCATTTTTACGTTTTTTCATCAAGTCCCTGTTAATATGGGAGAACACTGTGTCTATGCTTAAGGCACAACTCTCCTAAACACGAGAGTGAAGTATACAACTTTAGAACACTTTCCCACCAGGAGACTTGAACCCTAGCCAGCACAGAAGCCTTCCAGCAACTGGCATAACAGGTACGCCTTAACCCACTCGACCACCTGCTCAGACCCTTAAAAGAGATGGTAATTTCGGAGTATTTATACACTCCAAACATCACCACCTCCCAGGAGCACTAGAGCAAGTGAGGGGTCATTTTTACGTTTTTTCATCAAGTCGCTGTTAATATGGGAGAACACTGTGTCTATGCTTAAGGCACAAGTCTCCTAAACACGAGAGTGAAGTATACAACTTTAGAACACTTTCCCACCAGGAGACTCGAACCCTAGCCAGCACAGAAGCCTTCCAGCAACTGGCATAACAGGTACGCCTTAACCCACTCGACCACCTGCTCAGACCCTTAAAAGAGATGGTAATTTCGGAGTATTTATACACTCCAAAGATCACCACCTCCCAAGAGCACTAGAGCAAGTGAGGGCTCATTTTTACGTTTTTTCATCAAGTCCCTGTTAATATGGGAGAACACTGTGTCTATGCTTAAGGCACAACAATCCTAAACACGAGAGTGAAGTATACAACTTTAGAACACTTTCCCACCAGGAGACTCGAACCCTAGCCAGTACACAAGCCTTCCAGCAACTGGCATAACAGGTACGCCTTTACCCACTCGACCACCTGCTCAGACCCTTAAAAAGAGATGGTAATTTCGGAGTATTTATACACTCCAAAGATCACCACCTCCCAAGAGCACTAGAGCAAGTGAGGGGTCATTTTTACGTTTTTTCATCAAGTCCCTGTTAATATGGGAGAACACTTTGTCTATGCTTAAGGCACAACTCTCCTAAACACGTGAGTGAGTATACAACTTTAGAACACTTTCCCACCAGGAGACTCGAACCCTAGCCAGCACAGAAGCCTTCCAGCAACTGGCATAACAGGTACGCCTTAACCCACTCGACCACCTGCTCAGACCCTTAAAAGAGATGGCAATTTCGGAGTATTTATACACTCCAAAGATCACCACCTCCCAAGAGCACTAGAGCAAGTGAGGGGTCATTTTTACGTTTTTTCATCAAGTCTCTGTTAATATGGGAGAACACTGTGTCTATGCTTAAGGCACAACTCTCCTAAACACGAGAGTGAAGTATACAACTTTAGAACACTTTCCCACCAGGAGACTTGAACCCTAGCCAGCACAGAAGCCTTCCAGCAACTGGCATAACAGGTACGCCTTAACCCACTCGACCACCTGCTCAGACCCTTAAAAGAGATGGTAATTTCGGAGTATTTATACACTCCAAAGATCACCACCTCCCAAGAGCACTAGAGCAAGTGAGGGGTCATTTTTACGTTTTTTCATCAAGTCCCTGTTAATATGGGAGAACACTGTGTCTATGCTTAAGGCACAACTCTCCTAAACACGAGAGTGAAGTATACAACTTTAGAACACTTTCCCACCAGGAGACTCGAACCCTAGCCAGCACAGAAGCCTTCCAGCAACTGGCATAACAGGTACGCCTTAACCCACTCGACTACCTGCTCAGACCCTTAAAAGAGATGGTAATTTCGGAGTATTTATACACTCCAAAGATCACCACCTCTCAAGAGCACTAGAGCAAGTGAGGGGTCATTTTTACGTTTTTTCATCAAGTCCTTGTTAATATGGGAGAACACTGTGTCTATGCTTAAGGCACAACTCTCCTAAACACGAGAGTGAAGTATACAACTTTAAAACACTTTCCCACCAGGAGACTCGAACCCTAGCCAGCACAGAAGCCTTCCAGCAACTGGCATAACAGGTACGCCTTAACCCACTCCACCACCTGCTCAGACCCTTAAAAGAGATGGAAATTTCGGAGTATTTATACACTCCAAAGATCACCACCTCCCAAGAGCACTAGAGCAAGTGAGGGGTCATTTTTACGTTTTTTCATCAAGTCCCTGTTAATATGGGAGAACACTGTGTCTATGCTTAAGGCACAACTCTTCTAAACACGAGAGTGAAGTATACAACTTTAGAACACTTTCCCACCAGGAGACTCGAACCCTAGCCAGCACAGAAGCCTTGCAGCAACTGGCATAACAGGTACGTCTTAACCCACTCGACCACCTGCTCAGACCCTTAAAAGAGATGGTAATTTCGGAGTAATTATACACTCCAAAGATCACCACCTCCCAAGAGCACTAGAGCAAGTGAGGGGTCATTTTTACGTTTTTTCATCAAGTCCCTGTTAATATGGGAGAACACTGTGTCTATGCTTAAGGCACAACTCTCCTAAACACGAGAGTGAAGTATACAACTTTAGAACACTTTCCCACCAGGAGACTCGAACCCTAGCCAGCACAGAAGCCTTCCAGCAACTGGCATAACAGGTACGCCTTAACCCACTCGACTACCTGCTCAGACCCTTAAAAGAGATGGTAATTTCGGAGTATTTATACACTCCAAAGATCACCACCTCTCAAGAGCACTAGAGCAAGTGAGGGGTCATTTTTACGTTTTTTCATCAAGTCCCTGTTAATATGGGAGAACACTGTGTCTATGCTTAAGGCACAACTCTCCTAAACACGAGAGTGAAGTATACAACTATAAAACACTTTCCCACCAGGAGACTCGAACCCTAGCCAGTACAGAAGCCTTTCAGCAACTGGCATAACAGGTACGCCTTAACCCACTCGACCACCTGCTCAGACCCTTAAAAGAGATGGTAATTTCGGAGTATTTATACACTCCAAAGATCACCACCTCCCAAGAGCACTAGAGCAAGTGAGGGGTCATTTTTACGTTTTTTCATCAAGTCCCTGTTAATATGGGAGAACACTGTGTCTATGCTTAAGGCACAGCTCTCCTAAACACGAGAGTGAAGTATACAACTTTATGACACTTTCCCACCAGGAGACTTGAACCCTAGCCAGCACAGAAGCCTTCCAGCAACTGGCATAACAGGTACGCCTTAACCCACTCGACCACCTGCTCAGACCCTTTAAAGAGATGGTAATTTCGGAGTATTTATACTCTCCAAACATCACCACCTCCCAAGAGCACTAGAGCAAGTGAGGGGTCATTTTTACGTTTTTTCATCAAGTCGCTGTTAATATGGGAGAACACTGTGTCTATGCTTAAGGCACAACTCTTCTGAACACGAGAGTGAAGTATACAACTTTAGAACACTTTCCCACCAGGAGACTCGAACCCTAGCCAGCACAGAAGCCTTCCAGCAACTGGCATAACAGGTACGCCTTAACCCACTCGACCATCTGCTCAGACCCTTAAAAGAGATGGTAATTTCGGAGTATTTATACACACCAAAGATCACCACCTCCCAAGAGCACTAGAGCAAGTGAGGGGTCATTTTTACGTTTTTTCATCAAGTCCCTGTTAATATGGGAGAACACTGTGTCTATGCTTAAGGCACAAGTCTCCTAAACACGAGAGTGAAGTATACAACTTTAAAACACTTTCCCACCAAGAGACTCGAACTCTAGCCAGCACAGAAGCCTTCCAGCAACTGGCATAACAGGTACGCCTTAACCCACTCGACCACCTGCTCAGACCCTTAAAAGAGATGGTAATTTCGGAGTATTTATACACTCCAAACATCACCACCTCCCAAGAGCACTAGAGCAAGTGAGGGGTCATTTTTACGTTTTTTCATCAAGTCCCTGTTAATATGGGAGAACACTGTGTCTATGCTTAAGGCACAACTCTCCTAAACACGAGAGTGAAGTATACAACTTTAGAACACTTTCCCACCAGGAGACTTGAACCCTAGCCAGCACAGAAGCCTTCCAGCAACTGGCATAACAGGTACGCCTTAACCCACTCGACCACCTGCTCAGACCCTTAAAAGAGATGGTAATTTCGGAGTATTTATACACTCCAAACATCACCACCTCCCAGGAGCACTAGAGCAAGTGAGGGGTCATTTTTACGTTTTTTCATCAAGTCGCTGTTAATATGGGAGAACACTGTGTCTATGCTTAAGGCACAAGTCTCCTAAACACGAGAGTGAAGTATACAACTTTAGAACACTTTCCCACCAGGAGACTCGAACCCTAGCCAGCACAGAAGCCTTCCAGCAACTGGCATAACAGGTACGCCTTAACCCACTCGACCACCTGCTCAGACCCTTAAAAGAGATGGTAATTTCGGAGTATTTATACACTCCAAAGATCACCACCTCCCAAGAGCACTAGAGCAAGTGAGGGCTCATTTTTACGTTTTTTCATCAAGTCCCTGTTAATATGGGAGAACACTGTGTCTATGCTTAAGGCACAACAATCCTAAACACGAGAGTGAAGTATACAACTTTAGAACACTTTCCCACCAGGAGACTCGAACCCTAGCCAGTACACAAGCCTTCCAGCAACTGGCATAACAGGTACGCCTTACCCACTCGACCACCTGCTCAGACCCTTAAAAAGAGATGGTAATTTCGGAGTATTTATACACTCCAAAGATCACCACCTCCCAAGAGCACTAGAGCAAGTGAGGGGTCATTTTTACGTTTTTTCATCAAGTCCCTGTTAATATGGGAGAACACTTTGTCTATGCTTAAGGCACAACTCTCCTAAACACGTGAGTGAGTATACAACTTTAGAACACTTTCCCACCAGGAGACTCGAACCCTAGCCAGCACAGAAGCCTTCCAGCAACTGGCATAACAGGTACGCCTTAACCCACTCGACCACCTGCTCAGACCCTTAAAAGAGATGGCAATTTCGGAGTATTTATACACTCCAAAGATCACCACCTCCCAAGAGCACTAGAGCAAGTGAGGGGTCATTTTTACGTTTTTTCATCAAGTCTCTGTTAATATGGGAGAACACTGTGTCTATGCTTAAGGCACAACTCTCCTAAACACGAGAGTGAAGTATACAACTTTAGAACACTTTCCCACCAGGAGACTTGAACCCTAGCCAGCACAGAAGCCTTCCAGCAACTGGCATAACAGGTACGCCTTAACCCACTCGACCACCTGCTCAGACCCTTAAAAGAGATGGTAATTTCGGAGTATTTATACACTCCAAACATCACCACCTCCCAAGAGCACTAGAGCAAGTGAGGGGTCATTTTTACGTTTTTTCATCAAGTCCCTGTTAATATGGGAGAACACTGTGTCTATGCTTAAGGCACAACTCTCCTAAACACGAGAGTGAAGTATACAACTTTAGAACACTTTCCCACCAGGAGACTTGAACCCTAGCCAGCACAGAAGCCTTCCAGCAACTGGCATAACAGGTACGCCTTAACCCACTCGACCACCTGCTCAGACCCTTAAAAGAGATGGTAATTTCGGAGTATTTATACACTCCAAACATCACCACCTCCCAAGAGCACTAGAGCAAGTGAGGGGTCATTTTTACGTTTTTTCATCAAGTCGCTGTTAATATGGGAGAACACTGTGTCTATGCTTAAGGCACAAGTCTCCTAAACACGAGAGTGAAGTATACAACTTTAGAACACTTTCCCACCAGGAGACTCGAACCCTAGCCAGCACAGAAGCCTTCCAGCAACTGGCATAACAGGTACGCCTTAACCCACTCGACCACCTGCTCAGACCCTTAAAAGAGATGGTAATTTCGGAGTATTTATACACTCCAAAGATCACCACCTCCCAAGAGCACTAGAGCAAGTGAGGGTTCATTTTTACGTTTTTTCATCAAGTCCCTGTTAATATGGGAGAACACTGTGTCTATGCTTAAGGCACAACAATCCTAAACACGAGAGTGAAGTATACAACTTTAGAACACTTTCCCACCAGGAGACTCGAACCCTAGCCAGCACACAAGCCTTCCAGCAACTGGCATAACAGGTACGCCTTAACCCACTCGACCACCTGCTCAGACCCTTAAAAAGAGATGGTAATTTCGGAGTATTTATACACTCCAAAGATCACCACCTCCCAAGAGCACTAGAGCAAGTGAGGGGTCATTTTTACGTTTTTTCATCAAGTCCCTGTTAATATGGGAGAACACTTTGTCTATGCTTAAGGCACAACTCTCCTAAACACGTGAGTGAGTATACAACTTTAGAACACTTTCCCACCAGGAGACTCGAACCCTAGCCAGCACAGAAGCCTTCCAGCAACTGGCATAACAGGTACGCCTTAACCCACTCGACCACCTGCTCAGACCCTTAAAAGAGATGGCAATTTCGGAGTATTTATACACTCCAAAGATCACCACCTACAAGAGCACTAGAGCAAGTGAGGGGTCATTTTTACGTTTTTTCATCAAGTCTCTGTTAATATGGGAGAACACTGTGTCTATGCTTAAGGCACAACTCTTCTAAACACGAGAGTGAAGTATACAACTTTAGAACACTTTCCCACCAGGAGACTCGAACCCTAGCCAGCACAGAAGCCTTGCAGCAACTGGCATAACAGGTACGTCTTAACCCACTCGACCACCTGCTCAGACCCTTAAAAGAGATGGTAATTTCGGAGTAATTATACACTCCAAAGATCACCACCTCCCAAGAGCACTAGAGCAAGTGAGGGGTCATTTTTACGTTTTTTCATCAAGTCCCTGTTAATATGGGAGAACACTGTGTCTATGCTTAAGGCACAACTCTCCTAAACACGAGAGTGAAGTATACAACTTTAGAACACTTTCCCACCAGGAGACTCGAACCCTAGCCAGCACAGAAGCCTTCCAGCAACTGGCATAACAGGTACGCCTTAACCCACTCGACTACCTGCTCAGACCCTTAAAAGAGATGGTAATTTCGGAGTATTTATACACTCCAAAGATCACCACCTCTCAAGAGCACTAGAGCAAGTGAGGGGTCATTTTTACGTTTTTTCATCAAGTCCCTGTTAATATGGGAGAACACTGTGTCTATGCTTAAGGCACAACTCTCCTAAACACGAGAGTGAAGTATACAACTTTAAAACACTTTCCCACCAGGAGACTCGAACCCTAGCCAGCACAGAAGCCTTCCAGCAACTGGCATAACAGGTACGCCTTAACCCACTCCACCACCTGCTCAGACCCTTAAAAGAGATGGAAATTTCGGAGTATTTATACACTCCAAAGATCACCACCTCCCAAGAGCACTAGAGCAAGTGAGGGGTCATTTTTACGTTTTTTCATCAAGTCCCTGTTAATATGGGAGAACACTGTGTCTATGCTTAAGGCACAACTCTTCTAAACACGAGAGTGAAGTATACAACTTTAGATCACTTTCCCACCAGGAGACTCGAACCCTAGCCAGCACAGAAGCCTTGCAGCAACTGGCATAACAGGTACGCCTTAACCCACTCGACTACCTGCTCAGACCCTTAAAAGAGATGGTAATTTCGGAGTATTTATACACTCCAAAGATCACCACCTCTCAAGAGCACTAGAGCAAGTGAGGGGTCATTTTTACGTTTTTTCATCAAGTCCCTGTTAATATGGGAGAACACTGTGTCTATGCTTAAGGCACAACTCTCCTAAACACGAGAGTGAAGTATACAACTTTAAAACACTTTCCCACCAGGAGACTCGAACCCTAGCCAGTACAGAAGCCTTTCAGCAACTGGCATAACAGGTACGCCTTAACCCACTCCACCACCTGCTCAGACCCTTAAAAGAGATGGAAATTTCGGAGTATTTATACACTCCAAAGATCACCACCTCCCAAGAGCACTAGAGCAAGTGAGGGGTCATTTTTACGTTTTTTCATCAAGTAACTGTTAATATGGGAGAACACTGTGTCTATGCTTAAGGCACAACTCTCCTAAACACGAGAGTGAAGTATACAACTTTAGAACACTTTCCCACCAGGAGACTCGAACCCTAGCCAGCACAGAAGCCTTCCAGCAACTGGCATAACAGGTACGCCTTAACCCACTCGACCACCTGCTCAGACCCTTAAAAGAGATGGTAATTTCGGAGTATTTATACACTCCAAAGATCACCACCTCCCAAGAGCACTAGAGCAAGTGAGGGGTCATTTTTACGTTTTTTCATCAAGTCCCTGTTAATATGGGAGAACACTGTGTCTATGCTTAAGGCACAACTCTCCTAAACACGAGAGTGAAGTATACAACTTTATGACACTTTCCCACCAGGAGACTTGAACCCTAGCCAGCACAGAAGCCTTCCAGCAACTGGCATAACAGGTACGCCTTAACCCACTCGACCACCTGCTCAGACCCTTAAAAGAGATGGTAATTTCGGAGTATTTATACACTCCAAACATCACCACCTCCCAAGAGCACTAGAGCAAGTGAGGGGTCATTTTTACGTTTTTTCATCAAGTCGCTGTTAATATGGGAGAACACTGTGTCTATGCTTAAGGCACAACTCTTCTGAACACGAGAGTGAAGTATACAACTTTAGAACACTTTCCCACCAGGAGACTCGAACCCTAGCCAGCACAGAAGCCTTCCAGCAACTGGCATAACAGGTACGCCTTAACCCACTCGACCATCTGCTCAGACCCTTAAAAGAGATGGTAATTTCGGAGTATTTATACACACCAAAGATCACCACCTCCCAAGAGCACTAGAGCAAGTGAGGGGTCATTTTTACGTTTTTTCATCAAGTCCCTGTTAATATGGGAGAACACTGTGTCTATGCTTAAGGCACAAGTCTCCTAAACACGAGAGTGAAGTATACAACTTTAAAACACTTTCCCACCAGGAGACTCGAACCCTAGCCAGCACAGAAGCCTTCCAGCAACTGGCATAACAGGTACGCCTTAACCCACTCGACCACCTGCTCAGACCCTTAAAAGAGATGGTAATTTCGGAGTATTTATACACTCCAAAGATCACCACCTCCCAAGAGCACTAGAGCAAGTGAGGGGTCATTTTTACGTTTTTTCATCAAGTCCCTGTTAATATGGGAGAACACTGTGTCTATGCTTAAGGCACAACTCTCCTAAACACGAGAGTGAAGTATACAACTTTAGAACACTTTCCCACCAGGAGACTTCGAACCCTAGCCAGCACAGAAGCCTTCCAGCAACTGGCATAACAGGTACGCCTTAACCCACTCGACCACCTGCTCAGACCCTTAAAAGAGATGGTAATTTCGGAGTATTTATACACTCCAAACATCACCACCTCCCAAGAGCACTAGAGCAAGTGAGGGGTCATTTTTACGTTTTTTCATCAAGTCCCTGTTAATATGGGAGAACACTGTGTCTATGCTTAAGGCACAACTCTCCTAAACACGAGAGTGAAGTATACAACTTTAGAACACTTTCCCACCAGGAGACTCGAACCCTAGCCAGCACAGAAGCCTTCCAGCAACTGGCATAACAGGTACGCCTTAACCCACTCGACCACCTGCTCAGACCCTTAAAAGAGATGGTAATTTCGGAGTATTTATACACTCCAAAGATCACCACCTCCCAAGAGCACTAGAGCAAGTGAGGGCTCATTTTTACGTTTTTTCATCAAGTCCCTGTTAATATGGGAGAACACTGTGTCTATGCTTAAGGCACAACAATCTCTAAACACGAGAGTGAAGTATACAACTTTAGAACACTTTCCCACCAGGAGACTCGAACCCTAGCCAGCACACAAGCCTTCCAGCAACTGGCATAACAGGTACGCCTTAACCCACTCGACCACCTGCTCAGACCCTTAAAAGAGATGGTAATTTCGGAGTATTTATACACTCCAAAGATCACCACCTCCCAAGAGCACTAGAGCAAGTGAGGGGTCATTTTTACGTTTTTTCATCAAGTCCCTGTTAATATGGGAGAACACTGTGTCTATGCTTAACGCACAACTCTCCTAAACACGTGAGTGAGTATACAACTTTAGAACACTTTCCCACCAGGAGACTCGAACCCTAGCCAGCACAGAAGCCTTCCAGCAACTGGCATAACAGGTACGCCTTAACCCACTCGACCACCTGCTCAGACCCTTAAAAGAGATGGCAATTTCGGAGTATTTATACACTCCAAAGATCACCACCTCCCAAGAGCACTAGAGCAAGTGAGGGGTCATTTTTACGTTTTTTCATCAAGTCTCTGTTAATATGGGAGAACACTGTGTCTATGCTTAAGGCACAACTCTCCTAAACACGAGAGTGAAGTATACAACTTTAGAACACTTTCCCACCAGGAGACTCGAACCCTAGCCAGCACAGAAGCCTTCCAGCAACTGGCATAACAGGTATGCCTTAACCCACTCGACCACCTGCTCAGACCCTTAAAAGAGATGGTAATTTCGGAGTATTTATACACTCCAAAGATCACCACCTCCCAAGAGCACTAGAGCAAGTGAGGGGTCATTTTTACGTTTTTTCATCAAGTCCCTGTTAATATGGGAGAACACTGTGTCTATGCTTAACGCACAACTCTCCTAAACACGATGAGTGAGTATACAACTTTAGAACACTTTCCCACCAGGAGACTCGAACCCTAGCCAGCACAGAAGCCTTCCAGCAACTGGCATAACAGGTACGCCTTAACCCACTCGACCACCTGCTCAGACCCTTAAAAGAGATGGCAATTTCGGAGTATTTATACACTCTAAAGATCACCACCTCCCAAGAGCACTAGAGCAAGTGAGGGGTCATTTTTACGTTTTTTCATCAAGTCTCTGTTAATATGGGAGAACACTGTGTCTATGCTTAAGGCACAACTCTCCTAAGCACGAGAGTGAAGTATACAACTTTAGAACACTTTCCCACCAGGAGACTCGAACCCTAGCTAGCACAGAAGCCTTGCAGCAACTGGCATAACAGGTACGTCTTAACCCACTCGACCACCTGCTCAGACCCTTAAAAGAGATGGTAATTTCGGAGTAATTATACACTCCAAAGATCACCACCTCCCAAGAGCACTAGAGCAAGTGAGGGGTCATTTTTACGTTTTTTCATCAAGTCCCTGTTAATATGGGAGAACACTGTGTCTATGCTTAAGGCACAACTCTCCTAAACACGAGAGTGAAGTATACAACTTTAAAACACTTTCCCACCAGGAGACTCGAACCCTAGCCAGCACAGAAGCTTTCCAGCAACTGGCATAACAGGTACGCCTTAACCCACTCCACCACCTGCTCAGACCCTTAAAAGAGATGGAAATTTCGGAGTATTTATACACTCCAAAGATCACCACCTCCCAAGAGCACTAGAGCAAGTGAGGGGTAATTTTTACGTTTTTTCATCAAGTCCCTGTTAATATGGGAGAACACTGTGTCTATGCTTAAGGCACAACTCTCCTCAACACGAGAGTGAAGTATACAACTTTAGAACACTTTCCCACCAGGAGACTCGAACCCTAGCCAGCACAGAAGCCTTCCAGCAACTGGCATAACAGGTACGCCTTAACCCACTCGACCACCTGCTCAGACCCTTAAAAGAGATGGTAATTTCGGAGTATTTATACACTCCAAAGATCACCACCTCCCAAGAGCACTAGAGCAAGTGAGGGGTAATTTTTACGTTTTTTCATCAAGTCCCTGTTAATATGGGAGAACACTGTGTCTATGCTTAAGGCACAACTCTCCTCAACACGAGAGTGAAGTATACAACTTTAGAACACTTTCCCACCAGGAGACTCGAACCCTAGCCAGCACAGAAGCCTTCCAGCAACTGGCATAACAGGTACGCCTTAACCCACTCGACCACCTGCTCAGACCCTTAAAAGAGATGGTAATTTCGGAGTATTTATACACTCCAAAGATCACCACCTCCCAAGAGCACTAGAGCAAGTGAGGGGTCATTTTAGCACTAGCACTAGAGCACTAGCACTAGTGCACTAGAGCAAGTGAGGGGTCGAGTTGGTTAAGGCGTACCTGTTATGCCAGTTGCTGGAAGGCTTCTGTGCTGGCTAGGGTTCGAGTCTCCTGGTGGGAAAGTGTTCTAAAGTTGTATACTTCACTCTCGTGTTTAGGAGAGTTGTGCCTTAAGCATAGACACAGTGTTCTCCCATATTAACAGGGACTTGATGAAAAAACGTAAAAATGACCCATCACTTGCTCTAGTGCTCTTGGGAGGTGGTGATCTTTGGAGTGTATAAATACTCCGAAATTGCCATCTCTTTTAAGGGTCTGAGCAGGTGGTCGAGTGGGTTAAGGCGTACCTGTTATGCCAGTTGCTGGAAGGCTTCTGTGCTGGCTAGGGTTCGAGTCTCCTGGTGGGAAAGTGTTCTAAAGTTGTATACTTCACTCTCGTGTTTAGGAGAGTTGTGCCTTAAGCATAGACACAGTGTTCTCCAATATTAACAGGGACTTGATGAAAAAACGTAAAAATGACCCCTCACTTGCTCTTGGGAGGTGGTGATCTTTGGAGTGTATAAATACTCCGAAATTACCATCTTTTTTAAGGGTCTGAGCAGGTGGTCGAGTGGGTTAAGGCGTACCTGTTATGCCAGTTGCTGGAAGGCTTCTGAGCTGGCTAGGGTTCGAGTCTCCTGGTGGGAAAGTGTTCTAAAGTTGTATACTTCACTCTCGTGTTTAGGAGAGTTGTGCCTTAAGCATAGACACAGTGTTCTCCCATATTAACAGGGACTTGATGAAAAAATGTAAAAATGACCCCTCACTTGCTCTAGTGCTCTTGGGAGGTGGTGATCTTTGGAGTGTATAAATACTCCGAAATTACCATCTCTTTTAAGGGTCTGAGCAGGTGGTCGAGTGGGTTAAGGCGTACCTGTTATGCCAGTTGCTGGAAGGCTTCAGTGCTTTCTAGGGTTCGAGTCTCCTGGTGGGAAAGTGTTCTAAAGTTGTATACTTCACTCTCGTGTTTAGGAGAGTTGTGCCTTAAGCATAGACACAGTGTTCTCCCATATTAACAGGGACTTGATGAAAAAACGTAAAAATGACCCCTCACTTGCTCTAGTGCTCTTGGGAGGTGGTGGTCTTTGGAGTGTATAAATACTCCGAAATTACCATCTCTTTTAAGGGTCTGAGCAGGTGGTCGAGTGGGTTAAGGCGTACCTGTTATGCCAGTTGCTGGAAGGCTTGTGTGCTGGCTAGGGTTCGAGTCTCCTGGTGGGAAAGTGTTCTAAAGTTGTATACTTCACTCTCGTGTTTAGGAGAGTTGTGCCTTAAGCATAGACACAGTGTTCTCCCATATTAACAGGGACTTGTTAAAAAAACGTAAAAATGACCCCTCACTTGCTCTAGTGCTCTTGGGAGGTGGTGGTCTTTGGAGTGTATAAATACTCCGAAATTACCATCTCTTTTAAGGGTCTGAGCAGGTGGTCGAGTGGGTTAAGGCGTAACTGTTATGCCAGTTGCTGGAAGGCTTCTGTGCTGGCTAGGGTTCGAGTCTCCTGGTGGGAAAGTGTTCTAAAGTTATATATACACACATATATATATATATATATATATATATATATATATATATATATATATATATATATATATATATATATATATATATATATATATATATATGAAAAGGTATATACATATGTAGTGGACAAACATACCTGCCTGTCAACCACAAAATAAATAATAATTATTCTCAGCTGAAGGTGTTTGCCGGTTTGTCACACATTAATTGCATTACCAGATTTACATGTGCAGTTTGTAAACAAAGTCTTAATTTACAGTTCTAGATGAACTTTAATTAAAATATTTCTTATATCATAGTTTGCAAATGCTATATTTATGTTAAAATTTGCGAAGTGCCGCCGTGGGAAGTGAAGTTTTGATTACTGTTGTGTTGTGTTTCAAAGTTTGGTTTAGTGTTGCATAGAATTACATTGTGTTTCGTAGCCATGTGTTGCACTTTGCAGTATTGCAATGCATAGTTTTGTGTCGTTTTGTATAATACTACGTTGTATGGCATAGTGCTGTAGTGTGTTGCATTGTTTTGTGTTGTTTTGGGGTGTGGCGTTGTGTTGTATTGAGTAGTGATGTATCGCATTGTATTGTCATGTTGCATAGTGTTGTTTTGTGTTGCATTGCAACATTTGCATTGCAGCGTGTTGCATCTTGTGACGCAATGTTGCGTTTTCCTCCAACCTGAATTACCATCTTGACAAAAAACCTACCAATCCCCTACTTGTCTGACTCTGTCACGCGTGAAAATACAATATTTTATATAAATCATATATGGCAACGTATGGTATATTGTAGATGTTAAATTGAAACGTTATATATTCGCATGCATCATTCAAGTCAATGTGTATTCCGGCACTAATCCTGAATTACAAGGAGCACCAACTCAATTTCATACAATATATTACATTAAATATCACACACACACACATATAATTCTGCTAGTTTAATTGGGTTACGATGTTGTTAAAGCTCAATATCTCGCAGGTTAATGTTCAAGTTAACGTTAACAACTTCAGTGTTACTATTCATGGGGTTAAGGCGTCCAGGCTGTTGGTCGGACATTCTCAAGCATCGTCGAGTCGTTACACCAGGATGCAGTGAGAAACATTTGCCGTTAAGCGCGTGTGTAGAGCGTGTCTGGGGTTTTAAGAGGATCAGCTGGAAAGGAGGTAGCCCCAGGGTTGCTGGGTAGCGCCACACACCGTGACTGGGGCTTGATGAGGAGTTGCTGGAGAGCACGTAGTCCGGATGCTCCCACCTCGCGTCCACACTCAGTGTCTCGAGCTTTAAGACCAACCGCTATAAAGAGAGTATAGCCCCGTGGCTACTGATTAGTACAAGTAAACCACTTCCAGCCGTTTAAGAAGATATATATGACGAAGAACTGCTCCCAAGGCTACTAACCAGCCATCACATTTAAGGGGATTTAAGACGATTTGCTGTAGCCCAAGTGGCCCAAGTGGCCTTGGCCTCTGAGCCTGATCCCACACGCTGGCCGAGAAGGTAATGACAAATTCACCAAATTCTGGACATAGCAGCCCAGAGTGATATGTCCAGGTGACTTGAGGTCACAACGAGACCTCGTTCCTCAAATGGCTTCCACAGTAATTGTTCTTCGACTTGCGATGCGAAACCTGTTAATCTCTCGCAAGCCAAAATCATTGTTTCGTTTCATCAATTAACCAAGTTCTATTTTCTAGCTTGAATATTATGAAACAGAAAAGATTAACTGGTAGGAATAGAAGAGACAGAATTGCTTTCTTTCGAACAACGCATTATTTAACTTAGACGAATTATATCAATCACAATACCAGCTGATTGATAGTTGAGAACCGGCTCCAAGGAGCCGAAGCTCAAGCTCCCCAAGCACAACTTGGTGAGTACAAATGTTTTGCAATGAAGAAATAAACACCAACACACACACACACGCATCTCACGTCGCTGAAAGACAGAAAAGTTGGGGGGACATGATCACCACATATGAGGGGCCTCATAGCCTGGTGGATAGCGCGCAGGACTCGTAATTCTGTGGCGCGGGTTCGATTCCCGCACGAGGCAGAAACAAATGGGCAAAGTTTCTTTCACCCTGAATGCCCCTGTTACCTAGCAGTAAATAGGTACCTGGGAGTTAGTCAGCTGTCACGGGCTGCTTCCTGGGGGTGGAGGCCTGGTCGAGGACCGGGCCGCGGGGACACTAAAGCCCCGAAATCATCTCAAGATAACCTCAAGATAACCACGTACAAGATTCTCAGAGGAAATGACAGGGTAGATAAAGACAGGTTATTTAACACAAGGGGCACACGCACTACGGGACAGAGGTGGAAATTGAGTGCCCAAATGCGCCACAGAGATATTAAATTTTTTTTATTGTCAGTGATTGACAAATGGAATGCATTAGGCAGTGATGTAGTGGAGGCTGATTCCATACAGTTTCAAGGGTAGATTTGATAGAGCTCAACCCTCGCACGCAAAAATAGGTGAGTACAATCAAAAGAAGAATCTGTGGTATAATTATAAAAGGGCAAAGGAATCGAACAAAACGGCGCGGAGGAACTTCCGAAATAACAGAACATCAAAAAGCAGAGAGAGAGAGAGAGATACCAGAGAACCAGGAACGAGTATTTTAGTGTGAGAAGAGAAGCTGAGAAAAAAGTATAAAAATGATATAGCTATAGTTCAGCTGGAAGAGGAGTTCATCAAATGTCATGTTCGTTTTCAAGGTGAAGAAAAAAGAATTGAATAACTGAAGAATATATTACACTTACTGTAAAATCGCACGCCGTTTCGAACCTGCATGGTTCATTCCCAAGTGATGTTTCAGTAAATTGATTGATTGATAAAGATTAAGCCACCCAAGAGGTGGCACGGCATGAATAGCCCGTAAGTGGTACAATTTTTTTGTTCTCAGTATTCTGAGGTTGCATTTAACCATCAAGCTGTTATCGCGGGGGAGGATACTGCTTCACAGTCTTTATGAGGGTGTCCAGCTGCTGGACCCCTTTGTTGACCAGGAGAGTGGCTGTGTTGATGGCTTCAGGGTGGCCACTGCATGATTCAGGAACTCTTAAAGCTCTTCTAAGGTCATTGGTTGCTTCACATTCCAGAAGATAGTGAAGTAATGGCTTTTCTGTGACAGTTTGGCAGAAGATGCACTCTCTCTGTCGGGGTTCACCAATCTCCCAGTTACATCTGTAATCTAGACATAGTCTACATAACCTAACTGCTATTTCCCTGTGGATTCCTTTTGGGATCTTTAACCTTTCTAATTTGGTAGCCTGAAGATACCATGTTGCAGATGGCGAACCTTCAGCTATTCTCTGGTGCAGGTAGGCTTTGTTGAGATGAGAGAGTTTTTTGGTGATGATGTTTTTTATGTTCTCTAGGCTGGGTTGAATTGTTTTATGTATCACTGGATGACGAGTTGCCAATTTAGCAATTTCATCAGCTTTTTCATTTAATGGGATTCCAATATGGGATGGGATCCAGTTTAAAGTTATGTTGAGTCCTTTGCCTTTAGCGACTGCTCCAAGATACAAAATGGTGGTAATTATTTCCACATTATCTTTCCACTGTTTTTGTCCTAGTATTTGAAGTGCAGCTTTTGAGTCTGTGTGTATGATTGCATTGTGAGTGTTTTGTACAATCACATATGCGAATGCCTGTTGTATGGCGAACAGCTCAGTTTGGGTTGATGATACTAGTCCTCCCAGTCTCCAATATGCCTGAACGCTGGTCGTGCAAAGAGCAGCGCCAGCACTCTCATTTTCTGTGTCCACCGATCCGTCTGTGAAGATGTGGGTGGCTCCTGCTACTGCTATGCTATACATTTGCTCTTCTATTATGCGCCTTAGGATTGTCGGATCATAGGCAGCCTTTTTCATTGGGAGACTTTCTATTACTATTATGTTTCAGTACAAAAATATTATATTTTTTACTAATAGTGGATCAGGTGAATACAAATGGATCGAACAATGGGGTCAGGTGTAAACAAAAGGTATACATTCGGTAGACATGGAGAAAAGAAGCTAAGGATCAGAAGGTTAAATAGGGTACATACAAACATTAATCAAGCGTAGTGGGCGATGTTTGTCGAGCAGTGTCTTCTCTGTTGACATCTTGACGTTCTGGTCTTGCCCTTACTCTCATGGTGGGTAGAGTAAATAGTTCCGTGATTTGAGTGTTTATGGTAGATTCTTCTATTATTATGTGGATTGCTTCAAGAATTTGTAATCTTCTTACATCTAGGGTTTTGTCTATTATACAAGTGGTTTTATTCAACATTTCTCTTGTAAGGGTGATGTCATGGGCTTGTCTCATGTGATTCCTGGGGGCATCTGATTGAAGATGACAGGTCAAACGCCTCGTTATTTTGGTCGACGTCATACATATGTACTTAAATTGAAGGTTACATCAACCTGGCCCCATGAAGGATGTATATTTATACATCATTCATGAGATGCATATATATATATATATATATATATATATATATATATATATATATATATATATATATATATATATATATATATATATATATGTTGAACAAGAATACATATATATGTTGTATATAATATGTATATTGTGTATATATAATACATATAGAATATATATATATGTTGAACAAATGTTGAACAAGAATACCTGCATAATAGACAAAACCCAAGATGCAAGAAGATTACAAATTCTTGAAGCAATTCACATAAGAATAGAACAACCTACCATGAACACCCAAATCACGGAACTATTTACTCTACCCACCATGAGAGTAAGGACAAGACCAGAACATAACGATGCCAACACAGAAGACAATGTCCAACATAACAGGCCAATTACACTGGATTAATCTTTGTATGTAGATAGGAGTTGCCTCGTATGGGCCAATAAGCCTTCTGCAGTTACCTCTATTCTTATGTTCTTATGTTTCACCCCACATTTAACCCTTATGTATCCCCCCATGTTTTCACCTTTATTGTATTATCACCTGACCCAGTGGAGGTATAAAATCAACCAGCATTGTAAGATCTCTTCACTTGAGAATGAACCATGGAGGTTCGAAACGTTGTGCAAATTGTATAAATAAGTGTAATACATTCTAGTGTAAATCACTTCTTTACAGTACGAAAATGAGTTTTGGAGAACTCCTATTTCAACTAAGCCCTGATGCTAAGAAAATAGTTAGAGGAATAGAAGCCCTAAACCAGAAAATAATAAATACGGAATATATATATATATATATATATATATATATATATATATATATATATATATATATATATATATATATATATATATATATATATATTAAGATGAATAGGAAAACCAGGGATATACTGAACATCTTGTTTCAGATTCTTTACTTTAAAATGCATATCGTTTCGAATACTTCTCGTATTCATCATCAGATCTAAAAGAAAAAACAGAAATCACAATCAAACCAGCATTTTCGGAGATTAGAAACCATTGTTATGGGTTTAATCATTCTCTGCTGGAATCTGATTTTAAAATTCTGGACACTTGTATGAATGGCCAGTCAGATTTGAGAGTAATGGAATCCTTATATATAAAGGAGCTGCGGCCTCTGTTAAATAGCAACCTTTCAGCTGTTCAATTGTACACTGTAAAGTGCACAGTAGGACCTGTAAATTGATTTATAGTTCATTCTGGTAGTTTAATTTTATTATAATTTTGTTTAGTTTATCATGCCTTTGCCCTTTCTTACTTATTTCAAGTCTTGACATTGTACATTATTATAATCTTTTATTTAGGATATATAATACATTTTTTGGTATTTAATTTTATATAATTTTTGAGTTTTTATAAGATTTTGGTTAGTACTTTATAATGGTCGTTTATTCTGTTTGAATTTTACATACATTTTTTGAAGATTTGTAGTCATTATATGAATATTTGTTATAGTGTTTAGTATCTATGTGTTAGGTATCAAGTTTCACTTCTGATCACTTCGCGTAAGTTTAATAGAATGGTTTGCTTTAGTAGTTATAAATTTCGTCTTGTAGTCTAATGGATTTTTAAATTAGCTTTTATATATGTGACAGTTAATAAGTTTTATTTGTATTGATCACTTTAAGTGCGCTTAAGTGTTTTGTTTTTTAAGCATTTTCCTTTCTTTGATAGGCAATTATATTCAGTATGAGTTCTTTGCTTACTAGTTATTTGATTGTGATTTCTGTATTTTCTTTTAGATCTGATGATGAATACGAGAAGTATTCGAAACGTTATGCATTTTAAAGTAAAGAATTTGAAACAAGATGTTCAGTATATCCCTGGTTTTCCTATTCATCTTAAAATTAAGATTCCCGAAGGGAACATCGATCATAATATATATATATATATATATATATTTCATTGAATATGACCGCATATTCTGTATTTATTATTTTCTGGTTTAGGGCTTCTATCCCTCTAACTATTTTCTTAGCTTAGGGGCTTAATTGAAATAGGAGTTCTCCAAAACTCATTTTCGTACTTTTAAGGTGAAGAAAAGAAGTGATTTACTATAGAGTGTATTACACTTATTTGTATAATTTGCACGACGTTTCGAACCTCCATGGTTCATTCTCAAGTGAACAGATCTTACAATACTAGTTGATTTTATACCCGCATTAGGTCAGGTGATAATACAATGAAGATGAAAACATGGGGGGATACATAAGGGATAAACATAGGGGCTGCAGAAGGCTTATTGGCCCATACGAGGCATCTCCTATCTAAACACAAAGATTAATCCAGTGTAATTGGCCTGTTATGTTGGACATTGTCTTCTGTGTTGGCATCGATATGTTCTTGTCTGATGCCAACACAGAAGACAATGTCCAACATAACCTTGCATAGTATCGGGCCTTGCATAGTAGGCATAAAAGTGTGTTCTGGCTACTAGGTACGACATATATATATATATATATATATATATATATATATATATATATATATATATATATATATATATATATATATGTCGTACCTAGTAGCCAGAACGCACTTTTATGCCTACTATGCAAGGCCCGATTTGCCTAATAAGCCAAGTTTTCCTGAATTAATATATTTTCTCTATTTTTTTTCTTATGAAATGATAAAGCTACCCATTTCATTATGTATGAGGTCAATTTTTTTTATTAGAGTTAAAATTAACGAAGATATATGACCGAACCTAACCAACCCTACCTAACCTAACCTCATATTTTCTCGAATTTTCTCGATCTTTCTTACGTTTCTTTTCACTGTTGATGGTAATTCAAAAATCAATTCTCCAAAATTCATTTTTATTTCTAGTCTGACGCGACACTTGAGCGCGTTTCGTAAAACTTATTACATTTTCAAAGACTTTAGTTTACACACACACACACACAACTTTAACTGAATAGACCTTAAACATCTTCGAGTTTTTTATACCTAAATTTGGGTGAGGTGACATGTTACAATAGTTTTGGATGAGGTGAAAATAAACTTTTAACACAAGACAGAACAAGAAATAATGGGTATTAAAGGTAGGTAACTGCAGAAGGCTTATTTTTATTGGCCCATATTTCTTGATGCTTCTATATTGGAGCGGAGTCTTGAAGTGGGTAGAATATAGTTGTGCATTATTTGGCTGTTGATTGCTGGTGTTGACTTCTTGATGTGTAGTGCCTCGCAGACGTCAAGCAGCCTGCTATCGCTGTATCTATCGACGATTTCTGTGTTGTTTGCTAAAATTTCTCTGGTGATGGTTTGGTTGTGGGACGAGATTATATGTTCCTTAATGGAGCCCTGTTGCTTATGCATCGTTAAACGCCTGGAAAGAGATGTTGTTGTCTTGCCTATATATCACCCATTATTACCCATTATTTCGTGTTCTGTCTTATGTTAAAAGTTTATTTTCACCTCATCCAAATATATATATATATATATATATATATATATATATATATATATATATATATATATATATATATATATATATATATATATATATATATATATATAATATATGTGTGTGTGTAAATCACGAAAATTAACACGTGATGAAGAATGTAACAGTGTCAGACCACGGAGAAAGAATTGAATCAGGAATTTCCTTAAGTATTTTTGTATATTAATACATAATCAGAAGGAATCTTCCTTCTGAAGATGTATTAATATACAAAAGTATTTAAGGAAATTCCTGTTCCAATTCTTCCTCCGTGCTCTGACACTGTCATATACATACATATATTATCAAGAGTACCTGGATTGAAAGAAAGATTGTCTGGCAAACTTTCCCGGTGATATACGACAGATGAGACCATGGCTGCCGTATTGGTCCGCCTGTACATGGCCACAAATACACCGGTGTTCGGTGGAGATAGGGGCGGCAAGGCGCAGGGCAACACCAATACTTAGGACCCGATGGTCCAGGCGGGTGCCCAAGGCAGAGTTAGGGAGAGGCAACAGGAACTCCTCAGCATGGGGAGCCTGCGCAAGTAGGAGACGTACTTTGCTCATCCCAGACGCTGCCTCCAGCAATGCTGTGGCAATATTCTCCACAATGGGGCTGTCCTATTTGGCTTGTTTGTAGTCGTTTGGAGAAGTTGGTCGAAGGTGAAAGTTGGCAAGAGTGTCCCACTGGCCAGCTCCGTTCGCGAATTTGGGATCAAGAATCCCTTTGGAGTCTCTTAGATATTCTGGTAGTATGTCATTCACTAATTCACTTGTAGCACTGGTCGAGGATAAGAATGCCGGCAATGCTAACTGTGTCGCCTTGCGAATACCTATACCCCCGAGTCTAACTAGGAGCGTTGCTTGATCCCACTGGTCATCTTGCAGGGAGAGGTTTAACACTTTCATGGTTATTGATTTTAGGAGTGCGTCACATTCTGTTAATATTGGGCTGTCGAAGGAGGGGGCACACCTGAGGAAATAGCTAAGTCTGGGCAAAGCCAGGCACCTTGGGAGGAGATACAAAACATCGTGGGCATCCAAAGCCCCTATTCTTCCCTCCATCCTCCACAGGTCTTTCAACTTTTCTTCTTGGATTCTTCCAATGATACTCGAGCCCAGATATGTTCATGTCTCGTGTCAAGGTAGGTAGAGATATTATGATCTTCCCCGGTGCACATGTGTGTGTTCAAGTTTAAGTTCAGGTATGTTTATTGAGACAAGAAAGAAATACATCTCTAAAGGATAAAGTAGCTTAGGCTATTTCTAACCCCCTGTGTGTGTTTATTTCCTCATGTGTGTATTTTAAAACTGTAAACTTGCACACAAGGTCCAAGAGCGTGTGTGTGTGTGTGTGTGTGTGTGTGTGTGTGTGTGTGTGTGTGTGTGTGTGGAGACTCTAGTCACAGGAGATACAAGACCTGCAGCTCCATGCTGAGTGAAAGAGGACACTACACGTGAAACAAACCTCCAAAAAATCCGAGAAGAAGCTAAATATGGAGAGCACTGTGGTCACGGTGTATGACGAGACGATGAATAATGAGGAGAAGAAACATACAACGAGGGAAGTATGAAAAGCAGCTCCGAGAATGAGTGAAGAGTGCTGGGAGTTCACCTCGTTAAGTGAGCACGGAGAGGCAACGGAGCGGGGAGTGGGAAGGAGGGAGGAAGCTTTTGTAGGTAACCGCGGTATTCAGAGAGGACGGTAGACCGTGGTGGGAGGTGTATGAGGTGTATGAGGGTGTGGCCTGATACACAGCGAGGTGTAGAGAGTGTCACTAATGTGGGGGATCTCGTCTAATGTCCTCCAGACACGACTCGAACCACAGGCTCATTTATCTGTCGTAGTGACAAGCGCCTCTCTCGTTAGTTACTGATTCTAACTCCTTAACGATGTGGCTGGAAGGAATTGTGTTATATGTTTGTGTTTAATGTTATTATTGCATAAGAGTATGATAACATAATGAATTTTCCTGAAGATAGCTGATAATTCAGAAATTTGGAATAACTTCGCTTTTAAATTACTGAACAGATGTCCGAATTGACATCTCTTCAGGTAATGGGTTACCCCCATTAACCGTTTACTTTCCGGCCTCACTACCTATTTAATGAAAGTTCTCGCTAAGGACTTGATCGATAACAAATTGTCCTGTGTCTATTGAATAATTATTTTTATTATCAGTTTAATTAGGCGGAATTAGCTGACCACAGGGAGATATTAGCTGACCACAGGGTGATATTAGCTGACCGCAGGGCGATATTAGCTGACCACAGGGTGATATTAGCTGACCACAGGGAGATATTAGCTGACCACAGGGTGATATTAGCTGACCGCAGGGCGATATTAGCTGACCACAGGGTGATATTAGCTGACCACAGGGCGATATTACCTAACCACAGGGTGATATTAGCTGACCACGGGGCGATATTAGCTGACCACTGGGCGATATTAGCTGACCACAGGGTGATATTAGCTGACCACAGGGTGATATTAGCTGACCACAGGGTGATATTAGCTGACCACAGGGCGATATTAGCTGACCACAGGGTGATATTAGCTGACCACAGGGTGATATTAGCTGACCACAGGGCGATATTAGCTGACCACAGGGCGATATTAGCTGACCACAAGGCGATATAAGCTGACAACAGGGTGATATTAGCTGACCACAGGGCGATATTAGCTGACCACAGGGTGATATTAGCTGACCACAGGGTGATATTAGCTGACCACAGGGCGATATTAGCTGACCACAGGGTGATATTAGCTGACCACAGGGCTATATTAACTGACCACAGGGTGATATTAGCTGACCACAGGGCGATATTAGCTGACCACAGGGTGATATTAGCTGACCACAGGGTGATATTAGCTGACCACAGGGTGATATTAGCTGACCACAGGGCGATATTAGCTGACTACAGGGCGATATTAGCTGACCACAGGGTGATATTAGCTGACCACAGGGCGATATTAGCTGACCACAGGGCGATATTAGCTGACCATAGGGTGATATTAGCTGACCACAGGGCGATATTAGCTGACCACAGGGCGATATTAGCTGACCACAGGGCGATATTAGCAGACCACAGGGTGATATTAGCTGACCACAGGGTGATATTAGCTGACCACAGGGCGATATTAGCTGACCACAGGGCGATATTAGCTGACCACAGGGTGATATTAGCTGACCACAGGGCGATATTAGCTGAACACAGGGCGATATTAGCTGACCACAGGGCGATATTAGCTGACCACAGGGTGATATTAGCTGACCACAGGGCGATATTAGCTGACCACAGGGCGATATTAGCTGACCACAGGGTGATATTAGCTGACCACTGGGCGATATTAGCTGACCACAGGGCGATATTAGCTGATCACAGGGTGATATTAGCTGACCATAGGCCGATATTAGCTGACCACTGGGCGATATTAGCTGACCACAGGGCGATATTAGCTGACCATAGGGCGATATTAGCTGACCACAGGGCGATATTAGCTGACCACAGGGCGATATTAGCTGACCACAGGGCGATATTAGCTGACCACAGGGTGATATTAGCTGACCACTGGGCGATATTAGCTGACCACAGGACGATATTAGCTGACCACAGGGTAATATTAGCTGACCACAGGGCGATATTAGCAGACCACTGGGCGATATTAGCTGACCACTGGGCGATATTAGCTGACCACAGGGTGATATTAGCTGACCACAGGGTGATATTAGCTGATCACAGGGTGATATTAGCTGATCAGAGGGTGATATTAGCTGACCACAGGGCGATATTAGCTGACCACAGGGCGATATTAGATGACCACAGGGTGATATTAGCTGACCACTGGGCGATATTAGCTGACCACAGGGCGATATTAGCTGACCACAGGGCGATATTAGCTGACCACAGGGTGATATTAGCTGACCACTGGGCGATATTAGCTGACCACAGGGCGATATTAGCTGACCACAGGGCGATATTAGCTGACCACAGGGTGATATTAGCTGACCACTGGGCGATATTAGCTGACCACAGGGCGATATTAGCTGACCACAGGGCGATATTAGCTAACCACAGGGTGATATTAGCTGACCACTGGGTGATATTAGCTGACCACAGGGCGATATTAGCTGACCACAGGGCGATATTAGCTGACCACAGGGTGATATTAGCTGACCACAGGGTGATATTAGCTGATCACAGGGTGATATTAGCTGATCAGAGGGTGATATTAGCTGATCAGAGGGTGATATTAGCTGACCACAGGGCGATATTAGCTGACCACAGGGCGATATTAGCTGACCACAGGGCGATATTAGCTGATCAGAGGGTGATATTAGCTGACCACAGGGCGATATTAGCTGACCACAGGGCGATATTAGCTGACCACAGGGCGATATTAGCTAACCACAGGGTGATATTAGCTGACCACTGGGTGATATTAGCTGACCACAGGGCGATATTAGCTGACCACAGGGCGATATTAGCTGACCACAGGGCGATATTAGCTGACCACAGGGCGATATTAGCTGACCACAGGGCGATATTAGCTAACCACAGGGTGATATTAGCTAACCACAGGGCGATATTAGCTGATCACAGGGTGATATTAGCTGATCAGAGGGTGATATTAGCTGACCACAGGGTGATATTAGCTGATCATAGGGTGATATTAGCTGATCAGAGGGTGATATTAGCTGACCACAGGGTGATATTAGCTGATCACAGGGTGATATTAGCTGATCAGAGGGTGATATTAGCTGACCACAGGGCGATATTAGCTAACCACAGGGCGATATTAGCTGATCAGAGGGTGATATTAGCTGACCACAGGGTGATATTAGCTAACCACAGGGCGATATTAGCTGACCACAGGGCGATATTAGCTGACCACTGGGCGATATTAGCTGACCACAGGACGATATTAGCTGACCACAGGACTATATTAGCTGACCACAGGACGATATTAGCTGACCACAGGACGATATTAGCTGACCACAGGGCGATATTAGCTAACCACAGGGTGATATTAGCTGACCACAGGGCGATATTAGCTGACCACAGGGCGATATTAGCTGACCACAGGGCGATATTAGCTAACCACAGGGCGATATTAGCTAACCACAGGGTGATATTAGCTGACCACAGGGCGATATTAGCTAACCACAGGGCGATATTAGCTGACCACAGGGCGATATTAGCTAACCACAGGGCGATATTAGCTAACCACAGGGCGATATTAGCTAACCACAGGGCGATATTAGCTGACCACAGGGCGATATTAGCTGACCACAGGGCGATATTAGCTAACCACAGGGCGATATTAGCTGACCACAGGGCGATATTAGCTGACCACAGGGTGATATTAGCTGACCACAGGGCGATATTAGCTGACTACAGGGCGATATTAGCTGACCACAGGGCGATATTAGCTGACCACAGGGCGATATTAGCTGACCACAGGGCTATATTAGCTAACCACAGGGCGATATTAGCTGACCATAGGGCGATATTAGCTGACCACAGGGCGATATTAGCTGACCACAGGGCGATATTAGCTAACCACAGGGCGATATTAGCTAACCACAGGGCGATATTAGCTGACCACAGGGCGATATTAGCTAACCACAGGGCGATATTAGCTAACCACAGGGCGATATTAGCTGACCACAGGGCGATATTAGCTAACCACAGGGCGATATTAGCTGACCACAGGGTGATATTAGCTGACCACAGGGCGATATTAGCTGACCACAGGGCGATATTAGCTGACCACAGGGCGATACTAGCTGACCACAGGGCGATATTAGCTGACCACAGGGCGATATTAGCTGACCACAGGGCGATATTAGCTAACCACAGGGCGATATTAGCTGACCACAGGGCGATATTAGCTGACCACAGGGCGATATTAGCTGACCACAGGGCGATATTAGCTGACCACAGGGTGATATTAGCTGACCACAGGGCGATATTAGGTGACCACAGGGTGATATTAGCTGACCACAGGGCGATATTAGCTGACCACAGGGCGATATTAGCTGACCACAGGGCGATATTAGCTGACCACAGGGCGATATTAGCTGACCACAGGGCGATATTAGCTGACCACAGGGCGATATTAGCTGACCACAGGGCGATATTAGCTGACCACAGGGCGATATTAGCTGACCACAGGGCGATATTAGCTGACCACAGGGCGATATTTGCTGACCACTGGGCGATATTAGCTGACCACAGGGTGATATTAGCTGACCACAGGGTGATATTAGCTGACCACAGGGTGATATTAGCTGACCACAGGGCGATATTAGCTGACTACAGGGCGATATTAGCTGACCACAGGGCGATATTAGCTGACCACTGGGCGATATTAGCTGACCACAGGGTGATATTAGCTGACCACAGGGTGATATTAGCTGACCACAGGGTGATATTAGCTAACCACAGGACTGTGGGAACCGACCTGTGAGATTTATATTTATTTAATTTATATGAATTTATATTTACATTAATTTATATACTTCAATAGCAATTTGTATAATGATAAGTGGACTGTATTTCTGCAATAATCTCATAATCTCACAAATCGATCCTCTACACATTAGGGGGGGGGGTAATTAGTTTATATATATATGCAGCCAATCAAACTACTAAATTAACTACATACATTGAAGAGGTTCCTTATCTTATAGTACAGCAGGTTAGTCCACCAGGTATAACTAGGGTGTAGACACCAAATTATCCTCTTTGAGGTAGCTTCCATATCACCCAGTAACTGGTGCACAAATCTTGCATCCTCGTCTTGACCTGTCAAAAGTGCGCTAGCTGTGAAGCCAGATACCTATATATGACAAGTATATCAGAGAAAACAGTACATGGAACATGAAGACCTGGCTTAATTACCTTTAGTATGAGGCGATTTCGCGTTCTAACCGGGTCACCCTATATAATGACATTAATGGCCACTAATGATAGATAATGGGTTTCGGAAAGAACACTTAACTTGATATGTAGACAGCGTGTTGATAATGGTACACTTCTGGTTTCCATAACACTACGTCCAAGTAAAATTAACAGGAGCCGAATTTGCTCCCGTGTGAGCCTCTGGTCTAGTCTCAACAATGGCTGCCCTCCTTCCCCACTCTGACGCCTGGCCTACTTTGTCCAGATTTCAGAAAGTGATAGAAGGGTCACATTTACTCTACTTTAATATTGATAATTAAGTTAATTTATATAAGATGTTTTTATGATGGTAAAGTCCAAAGACTAATGTATTTAAGAATAATTCCCACCATAATAGGTGGAGAATATAATAGTATGTGGTGATGATATCCCGTTTTCTATAGACGGTAATTCCACTACAAGTTACGTTTTCTATGGGTAACTTGTTGGTAATACAGCTATTATCTGTATGATATATTAAATGGTGTCGGATTTTCCGACATAATTCCCCAGGGGGCTGCTCACGGGTCGAAGTCCTCTTTAGAACAGACGAACACCGATACTCCTCCTTCGAATTATTTGATTAATTTGATGTTAGTAGTTAGTAATCACACATTTGTGCGTCTGTTCGTACAGGACGGATGTCCCGTACTAGAGTTGCAGGGGTTAGAAGTCTAATGAGATTTCATTTCCCTGTCAACTCTTGAAAGGCTAATATTCAAGCCTTATTACATATTATTTAACCCAGAAGACTGAATGTGATCATGTACTACAGTCAAGTATGATTCAGGGACTGCAGTGAGATCAGTGACATTAGATATAACTTGAAGTTTCTTCAGGTAACTGGTCACTGATATATAAACACTGAGGCCCATGGAATACATCTTGATTAAATAATAAATGTATCAAATCAGTCATCAGATTTATTGGGGTTTAATTTAGTCAATTGATTCAGAGGATTGAATAGCTCATCATTAAAGTAAAGTATGGTTCTGAGACTGCAGTGGGTTCAGTGACATTGGTCGCAGTGACTTGTAGCTGTTTTAGGCTACTGTTCACTGATTTGCCACTGAGGCCTCATGAACTCATCTCCAGCTTTAAATGATGATACTAACATCAACCTCTGTTACTATAGTCAGCTGTAATCTCCTTAGTATAATGCTACTGGAGAAATATAATCAGCTGACAAATTTAGATTTCTACTGGTATTGTTTATCTGCAGGCATAGGTCTCCTCAGGCTTGATACTGGGCCTGAGAGTAATTTACCTCCTGCAGAGTTTAACATGGTTATACCCTGATATTTAGTAGGGCTACCGATGAATCGATGACAATAGTCTGTCCCTACAAGGAGACCGAAGTCGGTGAGGTGATCAGACTTAATATTATCTGCCAATTTTATTCCTCTATTTCTCAGGAATTTGGCTGTTGCTCTCAGACCTTGAACTTGTAGGTCTACTGGTATTTTGTCCACCACAATGGCTTGTACTCTACAGACGTACCTGCCTAAGCGTACTGATGGTTGTACCACCTGGTAGACTTGAGGTCCTGCATCTGTTACAAACCCTGAGATGTTGAATGACATCTGGGCTACAGGCCTTAATTGTAATTCATCTGCCAACTTTTTGGTGATATATGTTCTCTGGGATCCTTGGTCAAACAACCCACGGGTATGGACCTTGGCCCTCTTATTCAGGATGGTAATTTGGGCAGTAGGCAAAGTCGTATTACCTTTAGACTTTGCCGATTGGACACTCTTTGTTTGTTGCACCTTGCAGTACTGTACTGTGGTGGGAATGCTATCTTCCACCTTGGGTCTTGAATACGTTAATTTCGTATATTTGCACAGTGCTGCATGGTGCCTACCTCTTCTACACCTGTTACAGGTGTTGAATTGGGTATCACAATAGTCTATGTTGTGTGACTTGAGACACCTCGAACATCTCCCTAATTCCTGGAGTCGCTCAATACGAGTGTCTCTGGTTGGATAATTAGCACAACGGTATGTTGAATGTTTCTTTTTGCAGAACATACATGTCCCCCAGCCTACTGCACGTTTGGAGGTTACCGGTTTGGGTGAACTAGTAACAGTAGGCTTGGAGGTTGCTGCTGCATTGTCAGATTTTCTGCAAATTGATGTTTGAGTAATTGACTGATGTTTATTTAGGGTAGTTGTTTTACCCTTTAATTGACTCTTATTTTCTATTTCTGAAGGCTTGCAAGAGGCTTTAACTTCCTCATTTGCTCGTCGTTTGTTTATGATGGAATGTAAACCTTCAGTGATGTCCTGTACTGTCAGGATGGTGTTATGTTGATGTGCATATAATTCATCTAGTATATCGCTGGACAATTTTCGTTGAAGGACTACTTTGGTCATCCATTCACTAGTAGTTATATCAACCTTAAGACTGAATATTCTTAGTAGTGACTCAAACTCCATGCTGAAGGATTGTAATGAGTCAGCAGCCTGATCAGGTTGAGGTAAATCCAGCAATTGTAGTACTAGATGTATGACAGTTTTCTCATTGCCAGCATTATTCCTAGGAGGCTGGACTGGGAAATTAGTGCTGTCGCTATTTTCATTTACATTTTCTACTACTGGTTCAGCTTCACCTCTAGTTTGGAGGCATGTTAACTTAGTGGCCTCAGGTATTGGGTTTTCAGAAACCACAGAGACTGTGGATAAATTGTCTGAAAACTGCTTAATTTCTGGTGGTATATTATTGGGTGAAGCTGTAGTGGGTGAAGCTTTACTGGGTGAAGCTTTATCCTTGTTGATTAAAGGATCTAATCTGGCTTTACATTTATTCTCAAAAAGATCCAGATCATCCATAACATTATCTACTTTATTTGATGTACTTGCTATTTGTTCTGATTCAATTATCCTGTGTAAATGTTCCAACCTGCCTTGAGTTTCTTCTTCATATTGTGCTAGGTCAGACAGGAATGGTTCCACATCTTCAACTACTACATCATCGTGGACTTGATTTTGGTAAGATTTCCTATTTGCTTTCAATATATGCAATTGGGTTTGAATCTGTAACAGTGGTATTTTCAACCGATGATAATTTATTACAGGCTCATATAACAACTGTTCATATTGGTTGAGATCTCTTGTTAGTTGGCGTTTGCTTGATATTAAAGCACGCTTTGCTTTCTGTGGATTAGTCATGGTGACTTGTTAATTGAGCACCACTGGCTCATAAATTGTGAGCAAGTACTAATGGTAGCCTAGGGTAAATTCTGCACTCACTAGGCAATAATCCTACCTCTACTAGAGGTTAGCACTTAAAATTAATACACATTATATATATATACAATCATACACACTAATGATTTGAGTGATAAACCAGTGTCACTGGAAGTACCTTTAGGTTAGCTCTTCTATATCACCCTAGGATGGTAGAGACACTAATTAATCACTCAAAGGTGTAATGATCATAAGTAATTTATTATATATACAACTCAACTCGAGTTGATAAAAATTACACCCAAAATAGGGTCTGGACCATTCATTAATGGTGTTAGGTTGTTCAATATAGTACAACTGACTATTGTAATAATGGGACTAGGATGAACAATAATAGTTCAACTAGTCATATCCTACCCTGTTGTGGGTTGGCAATTAGTAAATATTATATTGAGAACACTAGTGCAATTTATATTAAATGATTCTCTATTTTGGAGAAATAATATACACAATTATTGATAATAGCCTCTTAATTAGCCTCTATGAAACTTCTAATATTATCAAGAAGTATTAAATATTATTAGTGACCTCGCGAAATAAAGTCCACAAAATTCGTAGATAATCTCTCGCGAAATGTAACACCACGAAATCCGTGAACAATCTCGCGAAGACACAGTCACTAATTTGGCTGGATTCTATATTAGCGCTGTCATTTCACGAAATAACACGCCACCAAATATCTGTGGGTGTGCATGAAACCGCTGACGAAGCTGAACTGGGCTGAGGGAGGCTCCTGAGCTCCCTCGAGGCTACGCTGCCGTCTTGACTGCTGGCTTTGTTTAAATAACACTGCACTAGTATATTTAATGAATCCACTGGTTAACTGGTTCATCCGGTACTAAGATGACCAAATGTGGGTTCAAAGGATCAAATAATCCGTCATCCGGTTCGAAGATGACCAAATAATGTGGGAACCGACCTGTGAGATTTATATTTATTTAATTTATATGAATTTATATTTACATTAATTTATATACTTCAATAGCAATTTGTATAATGATAAGTGGACTGTATTTCTGCAATAATCTCATAATCTCACAAATCGATCCTCTACACATTAGGGGGGGGGGTAATTAGTTTATATATATATGCAGCCAATCAAACTACTAAATTAACTACATACATTGAAGAGGTTCCTTATCTTATAGTACAGCAGGTTAGTCCACCAGGTATAACTAGGGTGTAGACACCAAATTATCCTCTTTGAGGTAGCTTCCATATCACCCAGTAACTGGTGCACAAATCTTGCATCCTCGTCTTGACCTGTCAAAAGTGCGCTAGCTGTGAAGCCAGATACCTATATATGACAAGTATATCAGAGAAAACAGTACATGGAACATGAAGACCTGGCTTAATTACCTTTAGTATGAGGCGATTTCGCGTTCTAACCGGGTCACCCTATATAATGACATTAATGGCCACTAATGATAGATAATGGGTTTCGGAAAGAACACTTAACTTGATATGTAGACAGCGTGTTGATAATGGTACACTTCTGGTTTCCATAACACTACGTCCAAGTAAAATTAACAGGAGCCGAATTTGCTCCCGTGTGAGCCTCTGGTCTAGTCTCAACAATGGCTGCCCTCCTTCCCCACTCTGACGCCTGGCCTACTTTGTCCAGATTTCAGAAAGTGATAGAAGGGTCACATTTACTCTACTTTAATATTGATAATTAAGTTAATTTATATAAGATGTTTTTATGATGGTAAAGTCCAAAGACTAATGTATTTAAGAATAATTCCCACCATAATAGGTGGAGAATATAATAGTATGTGGTGATGATATCCCGTTTTCTATAGACGGTAATTCCACTACAAGTTACGTTTTCTATGGGTAACTTGTTGGTAATACAGCTATTATCTGTATGATATATTAAATGGTGTCGGATTTTCCGACAAGGACGATATTAGCTAACGACAGGGTGATATTAGCTAACCACAGGGCGATATTAGCTAACCACAGGGCGATATTAGCTAACCACAGGGCGATATTAGCTAACCACAGGGCGATATTAGCTGACCACAGGGTGATATTAGCTGACCACAGGGCGATATTAGCTGACCACAGGGTGATATTAGCTGACCACAGGGTGATATTAGCTGACCACAGGGCGATATTAGCTGACCACAGGGTGATATTAGCTGACCTCTGGGCGATATTAGCTGACCACAGGGCGATATAAGCTGACCACAGGGCGATATTAGCTGACCACAGGGCGATATTAGCTGACCACTGGGCGATATTAGCTGACCACAGGGCGATATTAGCTGACCACAGGGCGATATTAGCTGACCACTGGGCGATATTAGCTGACCACAGGGCGATATTAGCTGACCACAGGGCGATATTAGCTGACCACAGGGCGATATTAGCTGACCACAGGGCGATATTAGCTGACCACAGGGCGATATTAGCTGACCACAGGGCGATATTAGCTGACCACAGGGCGATATTAGCTGACCACAGGGCGATATTAGCTGACCACAGGGCGATATTAGCTGACCACAGGGTGATATTAGCTGACCAAAGGGCGATATTAGCTGACCACAGGGCGATATTAGCTGACCACAGGGCGATATTAGCTGACCACAGGGCGATATTAGCTGACCACAGGGCGATATTAGCTGACCACAGGGCGATATTAGCTGACCACAGGGCGATATTAGCTGACCACAGGGCGATATTAGCTGACCACAGGGCGATATTAGCTGACCACAGGGCGATATTAGCTGACCACAGGGCGATATTAGCTGACCATAGGGCGATATTAGCTGACTACAGGGCGATATTAGCTGACCACAGGGCGATATTAGCTGACCACAGGGCGATATTAGCTGACCACAGGGCGATATTAGCTGACCACAGGGCGATATTAGCTGACCACAGGGTGATATTAGCTGACCACAGGGCGATATTAGCTGACCACAGGGCGATATTAGCTGACCACAGGGCGATATTAGCTGACCACAGGGCGATATTAGCTGACCACAGGGCGATATTAGCTGACCACAGGGCGATATTAGCTGACCACAGGGCGATATTAGCTGACCACTGGGCGATATTAGCTGACCACAGGGCGATATTAGCTGACCACAGGGCGATATTAGCTGACCACAGGGCGATATTAGCTAACCAAAGGGCGATATTAGCTGACCACAGGGCGATATTAGCTGACCACAGGGCGATATTAGCTGACGACTGGGCGATATTAGCTGACCACAGGGCGATATTAGCTGACCACAGGGCGATATTAGCTGACCACAGGGCGATATTAGCTGACCACAGGGCGATATTAGCTGACCACAGGGCGATATTAGCTAACCACAGGGCGATATTAGCTGACCACAGGGCGATATTAGCTAACCACAGGGCGATATTAGCTGACCACAGGGCGATATTAGCTGACCACAGGGTGATATTAGCTGACCACAGGGTGATATTAGCTGACCACAGGGCGATATTAGCTGACCACAGGGCGATATTAGCTGACCACAGGGCGATATTAGCTGACCACAGGGCGATATTAGCTGACCACAGGGCGATATTAGCTGACCACAGGGCGATATTAGCTGACCACAGGGCGATATTAGCTGACCACAGGGCGATATTAGCTGACCACAGGGCGATATTAGCTGACCACAGGGTGATATTAGCTGACCACAGGGCGATATTAGCTGACCACAGGGCGATATTAGCTGACCACAGGGCGATATTAGCTGACCACAGGGCGATATTAGCTGACAACAGGGCGATATTAGCTGACCACAGGGCGATATTAGCTGACCACAGGGCGATATTAGCTGACCACAGGGCGATATTAGCTGACCACAGGGCGATATTAGCTGACCACAGGGTGATATTAGCTGACCACAGGGTGATATTAGCTGACCACAGGGCGATATTAGCTGACCACTGGGCGATATTAGCTGACCACAGGGTGATATTAGCTGACCACAGGGCGATATTAGCTGACCACTGGGCGATATTAGCTTACCACAGGGTGATATTAGCTGACCACAGGGCGATATTAGCTGACCACAGGGCGATATTAGCTGACCACAGGGCGATATTAGCTGACCACAGGGCGATATTAGCTGACCACAGGGCGATATTAGCTGACCACAGGGTGATATTAGCTGACCACAGGGTGATATTAGCTGACCACAGGGCGATATTAGCTGACCACTGGGCGATATTAGCTGACCACAGGGTGATATTAGCTGACCACAGGGCGATATTAGCTGACCACTGGGCGATATTAGCTGACCACAGGGTGATATTAGCTGACCACAGGGCGATATTAGCTGACCACAGGGCGATATTAGCTGACCACAGGGCGATATTAGCTGACCACAGGGCGATATTAGCTGACCACAGGGCGATATTAGCTGACCACAGGGCGATATTAGCTGACCACAGGGCGATATTAGCTGACCACAGGGCGATATTAGCTGACCACAGGGCGATATTAGCTGACCACAGGGCGATATTAGCTGACCACAGGGCGATATTAGCTGACCACAGGGCGATATTAGCTGACCACAGGGCGATATTAGCTGACCACAGGGCGATATTAGCTGACCACAGGGCGATATTAGCTGACCACAGGGCGATATTAGCTGACCACAGGGCGATATTAGCTGACCACAGGGCGATATTAGCTGACCACAGGGCGATATTAGCTGACCACAGGGCGATATTAGCTGACCACAGGGCGATATTAGCTGACCACAGGGCGATATTAGCTGACCACAGGGCGATATTAGCTGACCACAGGGTGATATTAGCTGACCACAGGGCGATATTAGCTGACCACAGGGCGATATTAGCTGACCACAGGGCGATATTAGCTGACCACAGGGCGATATTAGCTGACCACAGGGCGATATTAGCTGACCACAGGGCGATATTAGCTGACCACAGGGCGATATTAGCTGACCACAGGGCGATATTAGCTGACCACAGGGCGATATTAGCTGACCACAGGGCGATATTAGCTGACCACAGGGCGATATTAGCTGACCACAGGGCGATATTAGCTGACCACAGGGCGATATTAGCTGACCACAGGGCGATATTAGCTGACCACAGGGCGATATTAGCTGACCACAGGGCGATATTAGCTGACCACAGGGCGATATTAGCTGACCACAGGGCGATATTAGCTGACCACAGGGCGATATTAGCTGACCACAGGGCGATATTAGCTGACCACAGGGCGATATTAGCTGACCACAGGGCGATATTAGCTGACCACAGGGCGATATTAGCTGACCACAGGGCGATATTAGCTGACCACAGGGCGATATTAGCTGACCACAGGGCGATATTAGCTGACCACAGGGCGATATTAGCTGACCACAGGGCGATATTAGCTGACCACAGGGCGATATTAGCTGACCACAGGGCGATATTAGCTGACCACAGGGCGATATTAGCTGACCACAGGGCGATATTAGCTGACCACAGGGCGATATTAGCTGACCACAGGGCGATATTAGCTGACCACAGGGCGATATTAGCTGACCACAGGGCGATATTAGCTGACCACAGGGCGATATTAGCTGACCACAGGGCGATATTAGCTGACCACAGGGCGATATTAGCTGACCACAGGGCGATATTAGCTGACCACAGGGCGATATTAGCTGACCACAGGGCGATATTAGCTGACCACAGGGCGATATTAGCTGACCACAGGGCGATATTAGCTGACCACAGGGCGATATTAGCTGACCACAGGGCGATATTAGCTGACCACAGGGCGATATTAGCTGACCACAGGGCGATATTAGCTGACCACAGGGCGATATTAGCTGACCACAGGGCGATATTAGCTGACCACAGGGCGATATTAGCTGACCACAGGGCGATATTAGCTGACCACAGGGCGATATTAGCTGACCACAGGGCGATATTAGCTGACCACAGGGCGATATTAGCTGACCACAGGGCGATATTAGCTGACCACAGGGCGATATTAGCTGACCACAGGGCGATATTAGCTGACCACAGGGCGATATTAGCTGACCACAGGGCGATATTAGCTGACCACAGGGCGATATTAGCTGACCACAGGGCGATATTAGCTGACCACAGGGCGATATTAGCTGACCACAGGGCGATATTAGCTGACCACAGGGCGATATTAGCTGACCACAGGGCGATATTAGCTGACCACAGGGCGATATTAGCTGACCACAGGGCGATATTAGCTGACCACAGGGCGATATTAGCTGACCACAGGGCGATATTAGCTGACCACAGGGCGATATTAGCTGACCACAGGGCGATATTAGCTGACCACAGGGCGATATTAGCTGACCACAGGGCGATATTAGCTGACCACAGGGCGATATTAGCTGACCACAGGGCGATATTAGCTGACCACAGGGCGATATTAGCTGACCACAGGGCGATATTAGCTGACCACAGGGCGATATTAGCTGACCACAGGGCGATATTAGCTGACCACAGGGCGATATTAGCTGACCACAGGGCGATATTAGCTGACCACAGGGCGATATTAGCTGACCACAGGGCGATATTAGCTGACCACAGGGCGATATTAGCTGACCACAGGGCGATATTAGCTGACCACAGGGCGATATTAGCTGACCACAGGGCGATATTAGCTGACCACAGGGCGATATTAGCTGACCACAGGGTGATATTAGCTGACCACAGGACGATATTAGCTGACCACAGGGCGATATTAGCTGACCACAGGGTGATATTAGCTGACCACAGGGCGATATTAGCTGACCACAGGGCGATATTAGCTGACCACAGGGCGATATTAGCTGACCACAGGGCGATATTAGCTGACCACAGGGCGATATTAGCTGACCACAGGGCGATATTAGCTGACCACAGGGCGATATTAGCTGACCACAGGGTGATATTAGCTGACCACAGGGCGATATTAGCTGACCACAGGGCGATATTAGCTGACCACAGGGCGATATTAGCTGACCACAGGGCGATATTAGCTGACCACAGGGCGATATTAGCTGACCACAGGGCGATATTAGCTGACCACAGGGCGATATTAGCTGACCACAGGGCGATATTAGCTGACCACAGGGTGATATTAGCTGACCACAGGGTGATATTAGCTGACCACAGGGCGATATTAGCTGACCACAGGGCGATATTAGCTGACCACATGGGCGATATTAGCTGACCACAGGGTGATATTAGCTGACCACAGGGCGATATTAGCTGACCACTGGGCGATATTAGCTGACCACAGGGTGATATTAGCTGACCAGAGGGCGATATTAGCTGACCACAGGGCGATCTTAGCTGACCACAGGGCGATATTAGCTGACCACAGGGCGATATTAGCTGACCACAGGGCGATATTAGCTGACCACAGGGCGATATTAGCTGACCACAGGGCGATATTAGCTAACCACAGGGCGATATTAGCTGACCACAGGGCGATATTAGCTGACCTACAGGGTGATATTAGCTGACCACAGGGCGATATTAGCTGACCACAGGGTGATATTAGCTGACCACAGGGTGATATTAGCTGACCACAGGGCGATATTAGCTGACCACAGGGTGATATTAGCTGACCACAGGGCGATATTAGCTGACCACAGGGCGATATTAGCTGACCACAGGGCGATATTAGCTGACCACAGGGCGATATTAGCTGACCACAGGGCGATATTAGCTGACCACAGGGCGATATTAGCTGACCACAGGACGATATTAGCTGACCACAGGGCGATATTAGCTGACCACAGGGCGATATTAGCTGACCACAGGGCGATATTAGCTGACCACAGGGCGATATTAGCTGACCACATGGGCGATATTAGCTGACCACAGGGCGATATTAGCTGACCACATGGGCGATATTAGCTGACCACATGGGCGATATTAGCTGACCACATGGGCGATATTAGCTGACCACAGGGCGATATTAGCTGACCACAGGGCGATATTAGCTGACCACAGGGCGATATTAGCTGACCACAGGGCGATATTAGCTGACCACAGGGCGATATTAGCTGACCACTAGGGCGATATTAGCTGACCACAGGGCGATATTAGCTGACCACAGGGCGATATTAGCTGACCACAGGGCGATATTAGCTGACCACAGGGCGATATTAGCTGACCACAGGGCGATATTAGCTGACCACAGGGCGATATTAGCTGACCACAGGGCGATATTAGCTGACCACAGGGCGATATAGCTGACCACAGGGCGATATTAGCTGACCACAGGGCGATATAGCTGACCACAGGGCGATATTAGCTGACCACAGGGCGATATTAGCTGACCACAGGGCGATATTAGCTGACCACAGGGCGATATTAGCTGACCACTGGGCGATATTAGCTGACCACTAGGGTGATATTAGCTGACCACAGGGCGATATTAGCTGACCACAGGGCGATATTAGCTGACCACAGGGCGATATTAGCTGACCACAGGGCGATATAGCTGACCACAGGGCGATATTAGCTGACCACAGGGCGATATTAGCTGACCACAGGGCGATATTAGCTGACCACAGGGCGATATTAGCTGACCACAGGGCGATATTAGCTGACCACAGGGCGATATTAGCTGACCACAGGGCGATATTAGCTGACCACAGGGCGATATTAGCTGACCACAGGGTGATATTAGCTGACCACAGGGCGATATTAGCTGACCACATGGGCGATATTAGCTGACCACAGGGTGATATTAGCTGACCACAGGGCGATATTAGCTGACCACAGGGTGATATTAGCTGACCACAGGGCGATATTAGCTGACCACAGGGCGATATTAGCTGACCACAGGGTGATATTAGCTGACCATAGGGTGATATTAGCTGACCACAGGACGATATTAGCTGACCACAGGGCGATATTAGCTGACCACAGGGCGATATTAGCTGACCACAGGGCGATATTAGCTGACCACAGGGTGATATTAGCTGACCACAGGGTGATATTAGCTGACCACAGGACGATATTAGCTGACCACAGGGCGATATTAGCTGACCACAGGGTGATATTAGCTGACCACAGGGCGATATTAGCTGACCACAGGGCGATATTAGCTGACCACAGGGCGATATTAGCTGACCACAGGGCGATATTAGCTGACCACAGGGCGATATTAGCTGACCACAGGGCGATATTAGCTGACCACAGGGCGATATTAGCTGACCACAGGGTGATATTAGCTGACCACAGGGCGATATTAGCTGACCACAGGGCGATATTAGCTGACCACAGGGCGATATTAGCTGACCACAGGGCGATATTAGCTGACCACAGGGCGATATTAGCTGACCACAGGGCGATATTAGCTGACCACAGGGCGATATTAGCTGACCACAGGGCGATATTAGCTGACCACAGGGTGATATTAGCTGACCACAGGGTGATATTAGCTGACCACAGGGCGATATTAGCTGACCACAGGGCGATATTAGCTGACCACTGGGCGATATTAGCTGACCACAGGGTGATATTAGCTGACCACAGGGCGATATTAGCTGACCACTGGGCGATATTAGCTGACCACAGGGTGATATTAGCTGACCAGAGGGCGATATTAGCTGACCACAGGGCGATCTTAGCTGACCACAGGGCGATATTAGCTGACCACAGGGCGATATTAGCTGACCACAGGGGCGATATTAGGCTGACCACAGGGCGATATTAGCTAGACCACAGGGCGATATTAGCTAACCACAGGGCGATATTAGCTGACCACAGGGCGATATTAGCTGACTAACAGGGTGTATCAGCTGACCACAGGGCGATATTAGCTGACCACAGGGTGATATTAGCTGCTGACCACAGGGTGATATTAGCTGACCACAGGGCGATATTAGCTGACCACAGGGTGATATTAGCTGACCACAGGGCGATATTAGCTGACCACAGGGCGATATTAGCTGACCACAGGGCGATATTAGCTGACCACAGGGCGATATTAGCTGACCACAGGGCGATATTAGCTGACCACAGGGCGATATTAGCTGACCACAGGGCGATATTAGCTGACCACAGGGCGATATTAGCTGACCACAGGGCGATATTAGCTGACCACAGGGCGATATTAGCTGACCACAGGGCGATATTAGCTGACCACTGGGCGATATTAGCTGACCACAGGGCGATATTAGCTGACCACTGGGCGATATTAGCTGACCACTGGGCGATATTAGCTGACCACTGGGCGATATTAGCTGACCACAGGGCGATATTAGCTGACCACAGGGCGATATTAGCTGACCACAGGGCGATATTAGCTGACACAGGCGATATTAGCTGACCACAGGGCGATATTAGCTGACCACTGGGCGATATTAGCTGACCACAGGCGGATATTAGCTGACCACAGGCGATATTAGCTGACCACAGGCGAGATTAGCTGACCACAGGGCTTATTAGCTGACCACAGGGCGATATTAGCTTGACCACAGGGCGATATAGCTGACCACAGGGCGATATTAGCTGACCACAGGGCTGATATTAGCTGACCACAGGCGATATTAGCTGACCACAGGGCGATAATAGCTTGACCACAGGGCGATATTAGCTAACCACAGGGCGATATTAGCTGACCACAGGTCGATATTAGCTGACCACAGGGCGATATAGCTGACCACAGGGCGATATTAGCCTGACCACATGCGATATTATGGCTGACCACAGCGCCGATATGTAGCTGAACCACTAGGGCGCCAGTATTAGGCTGACCACAGGGCTGATATTAGCTGACCACAGGGCGATAATTAGCTGACCACAGGGCGATATTAAGCTTGACCACAGGGCGATAATCTAGCTGCACCACAGGGCGATATTAGCTCTGACCACAGGGCGATAGTTCAGCTGACCACAGGGCGATATTAGCGACCACAGGGACGATATTAGCTGACCACAGGGCGATATTAGCTGACCACAGGGCGATATTAGCTGACCACAGGGTGATATTAGCTGACCACAGGGCGATATTAGCTAACCACCTTGGGCGATATTAGCTGACGCACAGGGTGATATTAGCTAACCACAGGGCGATATTAGCTGACCACAGGGTGATATTAGCTGACCACAGGGCGATATTAGCTGACCACAGGGCGATATTAGCTGACCACAGGGTGATATTAGCTGACCATAGGGTCGATATTAGCTGACCACAGGGACGATATTAGCTGACCACAGGGCGATATTAGCTGACCACAGGGCGATATTAGCTGACCACAGGGCGATATTAGCTGACCACAGGGCTGATATTAGCTGACCACAGGGCGATATTAGCTGACCACAGGGCGATATTAGCTGACCACAGGGCGATATTAGCTGACCACAGGGCGATATTAGCTGACCACAGGGCGATATTAGCTGACCACAGGGCGATATTAGCTGACCACAGGGTGATATTAGCTGACCACAGGGCGATATTAGCTGACCACATGGGCGATATTAGCTGACCACAGGGCGATATTAGCTGACCACAGGGCGATATTAGCTGACCACAGGGTGATATTAGCTGACCACAGGGCGATATTAGCTGACCACAGGGCGATATTAGCTGACCACAGGGCGATATTAGCTGACCACAGGGTGATATTAGCTGACCACAGGGCGATATTAGCTGACCACAGGGCGATATTAGCTGACCACAGGGCGATATTAGCTGACCACAGGGCGATATTAGCTGACCACAGGGTGATATTAGCTGACCACAGGGTGATATTAGCTGACCACAGGGCGATATTAGCTGACCACAGGGCGATATTAGCTGACCACAGGGGCGATATTAGCTGACCACAGGGCGATATTAGCTGACCACAGGGCGATATTAGCTGACCACGAGGGCGATATTAGCTGACCACAGGGCGATATTAGCTGACCACAGGGCGATATTAGCTGACCACAGGGCGATATTAGCTGACCACAGGGCGATATTAGCTGACCACAGGGCGATATTAGCTGACCACAGGGCTGATATTAGCTGACCACAGGGCGATATTAGCTGACCACAGGGCGATATTAGCTGACCACAGGGCGATATTAGCTGACCACAGGGCGATATTAGCTGACCACAGGGCGATATTAGCTGACCACAGGGCGATATTAGCTGACCACAGGGCGATATTAGCTGACCACAGGGCGATATTAGCTGACCACAGGGCGATATTAGCTGACCACAGGGTCGATATTAGCTGACCACAGGGCGATATTAGCTGACCACAGGGCGATATTAGCTGACCACTAGGGCGATATTAGCTGACCACGAGGGCGATATTAGCTGACCACAGGGCGATATTAGCTGACCACAGGGCGATATTAGCTGACCACAGGGCGATATTAGCTGACCACAGGGCGATATTAGCTGACCACAGGGCGATATTAGCTGACCACAGGGCGATATTAGCTGACCACAGGGCGATATTAGCTGACCACAGGGCGATATTAGCTGACCACAGGGCGATATTAGCTGACCACAGGGCGATATTAGCTAACCACAGGGCGATATTAGCTGACCACAGGGCGATATTAGCTGACTACAGGGTGATATTAGCTGACCACAGGGCGATATTAGCTGACCACAGGGTGATATTAGCTGACCACAGGGTGATATTAGCTGACCACAGGGCGATATTAGCTGACCACAGGGTGATATTAGCTGACCACAGGGCGATATTAGCTGACCACAGGGCGATATTAGCTGACCACAGGGCGATATTAGCTGACCACAGGGCGATATTAGCTGACCACAGGGCGATATTAGCTGACCACAGGGCGATATTAGCTGACCACAGGACGATATTAGCTGACCACAGGGCGATATTAGCTGACCACAGGGCGATATTAGCTGACCACAGGGCGATATTAGCTGACCACAGGGCGATATTAGCTGACCACTGGGCGATATTAGCTGACCACAGGGCGATATTAGCTGACCACTGGGCGATATTAGCTGACCACTGGGCGATATTAGCTGACCACTGGGCGATATTAGCTGACCACAGGGCGATATTAGCTGACCACAGGGCGATATTAGCTGACCACAGGGCGATATTAGCTGACCACAGGGCGATATTAGCTGACCACAGGGCGATATTAGCTGACCACAGGGCGATATTAGCTGACCACAGCGCGATATTAGCTGACCACAGGGCGATATTAGCTGACCACAGGGCGATATTAGCTGACCACAGGGCGATATTAGCTGACCACAGGGCGATATTAGCTGACCACAGGGCGATATTAGCTGACCACAGGGCGATATTAGCTGACCACAGGGCGATAATAGCTGACCACAGGGCGATATTAGCTGACCACAGGGCGATATTAGCTGACCACAGGGCGATATTAGCTAACCACAGGGCGATATTAGCTGACCACAGGGCGATATTAGCTGACCACAGGGCGATATTAGCTGACCACAGGGCGATATTAGCTGACCACATGGGCGATATTAGCTGACCACAGGGCGATATTAGCTGACCACAGGGCGATATTAGCTGACCACAGGGCGATATTAGCTAACCACAGGGCGATAATAGCTGACCACAGGGCGATATTAGCTGACCACAGGGCGATATTAGCTGACCACAGGGCGATATTAGCTGACCACAGGGCGATATTAGCTGACCACAGGGCGATATTAGCTGACCACAGGGCGATATTAGCTGACCACAGGGCGATATTAGCTGACCACAGGGCGATATTAGCTGACCACAGGGTGATATTAGCTGACCACAGGGCGATATTAGCTAACCACTGGGCGATATTAGCTGACCACAGGGTGATATTAGCTAACCACAGGGCGATATTAGCTGACCACAGGGTGATATTAGCTGACCACAGGGCGATATTAGCTGACCACAGGGCGATATTAGCTGACCACAGGGTGATATTAGCTGACCATAGGGTGATATTAGCTGACCACAGGACGATATTAGCTGACCACAGGGCGATATTAGCTGACCACAGGGCGATATTAGCTGACCACAGGGCGATATTAGCTGACCACAGGGTGATATTAGCTGACCACAGGGTGATATTAGCTGACCACAGGGCGATATTAGCTGACCACAGGACGATATTAGCTGACCACAGGGCGATATTAGCTGACCACAGGGCGATATTAGCTGACCACAGGGCGATATTAGCTGACCACAGGGTGATATTAGCTGACCACAGGACGATATTAGCTGACCACAGGGCGATATTAGCTGACCACAGGGTGATATTAGCTGACCACAGGGCGATATTAGCTGACCACAGGGTGATATTAGCTGACCACAGGGCGATATTAGCTGACCACAGGGCGATATTAGCAGACCACAGGGCGATATTAGCTGACCACAGGGCGATATTAGCTGACCACAGGGCGATATTAGCTGACCACAGGGTGATATTAGCTGACCACAGGGCGATATTAGCTGACCACAGGGTGATATTAGCTGACCACAGGGTGATATTAGCTGACCACAGGGTGATATTAGCTGACCACAGGGTGATATTAGCTGACCACAGGGTGATATTAGCTGACCACAGGGCGATATTAGCTGACCACAGGGCGATATTAGCTGACCACAGGGTGATATTAGCTGACCACAGGGTGATATTAGCTGACCACAGGGCGATATTAGCTGACCACAGGGTGATATTAGCTGACCACAGGGTGATATTAGCTGACCACAGGGCGATATTAGCTGACCACAGGGCGATATTAGCTGACCACAGGGTGATATTAGCTGACCACAGGGCGATATTAGCTGACCACAGGGTGATATTAGCTGACCACAGGGTGATATTAGCTGACCACAGGGCGATATTAGCTGACCACAGGGCGATATTAGCTGACCACAGGGTGATATTAGCTGACCACAGGGCGATATTAGCTGACCACAGGGCGATATTAGCTGACCACAGGGTGATATTAGCTGACCACAGGGCGATATTAGCTGACCACAGGGTGATATTAGCTGACCACAGGGCGATATTAGCTGACCACAGGGCGATATTAGCTGACCACAGGGCGATATTAGCTGACCACAGGGCGATATTAGCTGACCACAGGGCGATATTAGCTGACCACAGGGCGATATTAGCTGACCACAGGGCGATATTAGCTGACCACAGGGTGATATTAGCTGACCACAGGGCGATATTAGCTGACCACAGGGCGATATTAGCTGACCACAGGGCGATATTAGCTGACCACAGGGCGATATTAGCTGACCACAGGGCGATATTAGCTGACCACAGGGCGATATTAGCTGACCACAGGGCGATATTAGCTGACCACAGGGCGATATTAGCTGACCACAGGGTGATATTAGCTGACCACAGGGCGATATTAGCTGACCACAGGGCGATATTAGCTGACCACAGGGCGATATTAGCTGACCACAGGGCGATATTAGCTGACCACAGGGCGATATTAGCTGACCACAGGGTGATATTAGCTGACCACAGGGCGATATTAGCTGACCACAGGGCGATATTAGCTGACCACAGGGCGATATTAGCTGACCACAGGGCGATATTAGCTGACCACAGGGCGATATTAGCTGACCACAGGGTGATATTAGCTGACCACAGGGCGATATTAGCTGACCACAGGGCGATATTAGCTGACCACAGGGCGATATTAGCTGACCACAGGGCGATATTAGCTAACCACAGGGCGATATTAGCTAACCACAGGGTGATATTAGCTGACCACAGGGCGATATTAGCTGACCACAGGGCGATATTAGCTGACCACAGGGCGATATTAGCTGACCACAGGGTGATATTAGCTGACCACAGGGCGATATTAGCTGACCACAGGGCGATATTAGCTGACCACAGGGCGATATTAGCTGACCACAGGGCGATATTAGCTGACCACAGGGCGATATTAGCTGACCACAGGGCGATATTAGCTGACCACAGGGCGATATTAGCTGACCACAGGGCGATATTAGCAACATCTGTTGCTATTCTTTTCTGTAAATTTATAATTATTTATTTCTTGATGATTTACCCGGAGGTTCCCGGGGCTACCCAAGCTCGTGTGTTAGTATGTATCTTGTTAGTCGGCATATGAAATGTGTGTCAGTATGTATCATGTGTATCAGGACGTATCACTTATTAGTAGATGTCTAAGAATGTATAACGTGTGTCATTATGAATAACAAGTGAATATGTAACACTTGTTAGTATATATCACCTATCACTTTACATCCTCTATCATCGTATATCACAATTCAGTATGTGTCATATATCACGTGTGTGTATCATATATACAAGTCAAAATGTATCAAGTTAAATTATATAGCCCATCTCAGTTTTGTTATCATGTGTTCGCATGTGTCACATGTGTCAGTATGTCTCACGTGTTCGCATGCATCCTGTTTTTTCAGTACATATCATGAGTCTAAAGAGAAGCTACACGGTATAATTATGTAAATATACAACACATAAAACATCACAGTGAGCAATTTGCAGGATCTGCTCAGTCTGTGTGAAGGGAGGATGGTGGGTGAAGAATATTTAAGAATATTCAAGAATATTCAAGATTATTCAAGAATATTCAGAAGGGTAGGAGGGGGCTCGGGGTCCAGGAATCACGGCAGTCTTGATATCATCAAAAGTTACATTATGCAAATTGATTTTCGCTGCTATGGGCCGAGTATGATGAGCAGAAAATTTATGCTAATTTTCCCGAGATTAGTGCATGATGTTTTACAATATTTAAAGAATTAAAATACTTTCGAACTTTTGGATTTTATATTGTGGGGCTCGTTGCCAGCCAGAAGACATTGATCAATGTGTGGTTTAGTATGTGACCATGCCATGCTATTATTATTATTAATATCTTTATTCGTAAAATTAATTACTATTTTTGCCTAATCTGAGGATTTCAATTAAGACTTATTTAAGTGGGGATAATGCTGGTATTCACTGTCACGCAGGACAGAGGGTCATATACAAGACAATAGGTCTAAACTGTAGGCGGGAACAGACACACACACACACACATATATATATATATATATATATATATCATAATTACAATCATTTTTAATGTATGAATATGTAAAAACAACTTTCTATTGTGCACTGCCACACAAGGGCAGGGATGGGTTCATAAGTGATGCAGCTTAGAAGTAATATAAATAAAATTGTTCTTTATTCTTTAAAATGGACAAACAAATTTTGGATAAATTGTTAAGATGTCGTCCAGTACACCTGATTCAATGAAATAGTTACACAGTTGGTGGTAATAGGCCAGGAGGTCTAAAATACTTTACGATTCACATTCAACAATAGTGTTCTAATGAATGCCTGAAAGGTTTATCACTGAGTACTTTTGAATGGTGTAGACCCTAACCCAACCTCATTGGGTTAGGGTTGTTTCTGTTGAATTCCAGAAGTCACTCTCCCCCCCCCCCCCAAAAAAAAAAAAATCATATCATCATCACTGTCTTTCATCAACTTGTGTATCAGAGCAGCATGTCCCGTGGCAGTTAAGAGCAATTTGAACTATATCAGTCTTGCATAACAGACCTATTGAGGAGTAGGGTTGAACAGGAGTGGGTCCACCAATACTCCTGAACCACACTAAGACTAACAATGCTGTAATTTATTTATCAGCGTTGCATACCAAGACTGTAGCTCACGGTAACTTATAATTCTTTGAAATCTTTTCTCCACTTCAGCCTGGGAACCTTTCTGCCTATACTAAGTTGCATGGAGCCCTGAATGTCTGGAGTTCCAATCCAGCAGGGGTGAGGAGTTTATATATATATATGTATATATATATATATATATATATATATATATATATATATATATATATATATATATATATATATATATATATATATATATATATATATATATATATATTCACCTTTATCTTTGCACCTAGCTTTATCAGGCCACGCGTTGCTGTGGCTCAGCAATGCATGTGCGTTGCTGAGCAAGAGCAACCTTCCCCTTTCTCCCAGTCCTCCCTACTATTCCCCCCTCCTCCGTCCCCTCGTCATCCCAACCATTCGTCACTCCACCATTTCCTCGTCCTCCAAACCATTCCCCCTCTCCTCCGTCCCCTCGTCCTCCAACCCGGTCTCGCACTTGCCTTCAGTCAATTTTGGCTTATTTAAAAGTGCATATGTGACATACTGACTGAGTGTAAATATTTTAGTTTACCTTGAAAAGCTTCACAGAAAACACCGACCTTACCTAACCTTCTTAGTATGTTAAGATAAGCATCTTATTGCTTCTTAATTACAATTATTACTTATCCTATACCGTTGATTGGTTAAGTAATAATTGTAAATATGAAGCAATAAGATGCTTATCTTAACATACTAAGAAGGTTAGGTAAGGTCGGTGTTTTCTATGAAGATTTTCAAGGTAAACTAAAATATTCACAATCAATTAGTATGTCACATATGCACTTATTAAATAAGCCAATATTGACTGTAAGCAAGTGCGAGAACGGGTTGCGTCCTCCCCACCATTTGGCCCTTTCCTCGTCCTTTTGTCTTCTCCACCATGCCCCACTCCACCGTCCCCTCATCCTCCTAACCATTGCCCACTCCACCGTCCCCTTGTCCTCCCCACCTTCTCCCACTTCCCTGTCCCTTCGTCCTCCCTATCATTTCTCCCTCCCCCACCCCTTCTTCCACCCTACCATCCCCCACTTCCTTGTTTCCTTGTCCTCCCCACCATTCTTCATTCCTCTGTCCCCTCGTCCCCACCATCCCCATCTCCCCCGTCCCCTAATCCTCTCCACCATCACCCCATCCTCTGTCCCTTCGTCCTCCCCACCATCCCCCACTCACGTGCCCTCGTCCTCCCAACTATTCCGCACTCCATCATCTGATGCATTTCCAAATGATCTGATGTTCCCAATAAAAAATTGGGAACATCAAATGATCTGATGTTCCCAACAGAGAATTGGGAACATCAAATGATCTGATGTTCCCAACAGAAAATTGGGAACATCAAATGATCTGATGTTCCCATCACTGAAATATAGGACAAACACCTAAAAAACGAAATGAAAAAAAAATAAAAAATAAACTATACTCACAAAATGAATCGTATGGTAAACAACACAGCACAATTCCAATGCAATGTCACACAAAATAATTAAATCAAAATGAAAATAAATCGAAATCTATGAAAATTCAATTTATCAATGCAACCAGAAACATTGAAATGGAATCATAACATAATTAGTATAGCATTTGTTGCTATTACGTGCAACAGATGGCGCTGTTTAAAAAAAAAGTTTTTACCTGTTATAGGTGTGGCATCTATATTGCAGGTATATACGAACACGTGTGTATTTTAATGGATCGTTGATTCGAAATTTGAAAGCGATCGATAAAGAACTTTTTGAGATTACAGTGTGGGTTGCTCTTACGTCCAAATGATAATGTTTTTTTTTTAAATCATGTTTTTTTCCCATCACAGGTGAGGCATGTATATAGTAGGTACATGAAAACATGGCCTATTCGCATGGAACGTCGCGTCAAAATTTCAAAGAGGTTTCGAAATATTTCACTCACGTGAAATACACATGAAAAACACAGTTTTTCAAAGAAGCATATTTTTTTCCATCACAGACGTGACATCTATATAGTACGTATAAATCCCGCTCGGATGTGAATTGAACGTTGTGTGAAAAATTCAAAGCAATCGGTGAAGAGCTTTCGGAGATTAGCGATTTTGAACAAACGAACATTTACATTTATATATATATATATATATATATATATATATATATATATATATATATATATATATATATATATATATATATATATATATATATATATATAATACAGGTACAAGAGGAGTGTTGTCAACGCTTACATCGACCGTGCTCTCAGCCACAGCTCAGGATGGAAGCAAGTCGATGAAGAACTCTGTAGGGTAAGGCAGGTCCTAGTTATCAATGGCTTCTCTAATGGTTTTGTTGAAGACATCATAAAAAAATGGTAAAACGCGATGCAACCTCTGAAGAGTCAACTAACACAACACATGTACCCCCCTATTAGACTATTTTTCAGGAACTTCTTTTTGACAGCGCATAAAACAGAGGAAAGGGTCCTGAAAGATATTGTTGATAGGAACGTTATCCCTAAAGACAAAAAAACAGAAAATACAATTGACAATTTACTATAAAACCAAAAAAACGGCCAACCTACTCATGAAAATCTCTCCAGACACAAAGCAGAATACCTTGAAGGAAATCAGCGTTGTCTATGCCTTCAAATGCCCACTTGGGGACTGTAAGCCCCAAAGAACTCAGTACATAGGCAACACAGCAACGTCTCTTTCCAGGCGATTAACAATGCATTAACATCTGGGCTCCTTAAAGGAACATATAATCTCCTCTCACAACCAGACCATCCCCAGAGAAATCTTAACGAACAACACAGAAATCATCAATAGGTACAGCAATAGCAGGCGGCTCGATATCTGCGAGGCACTACACATCAAAAAATCAACACCAGCAATCAACAACCCATTAACACACAATTACATTCTACCCACCTCAAGATTCCGAACCAACACAGAAGCAGGAAGAGAAAATACGCAATATACCCATTGATTCGTGTTTTGACTATGTAAAATTATGCACAACTATATTCTACCCACTTCAAGACTCCGAACCAATATAGAAGCATCAAGAGGAAGTATGGGCCAATAGGCCCTCTTCAGTTACTTCCAATTAATGCTCTCATATGCAATTTCGTGTTCTGTCTTGTATTTGTCACAAGTTTGTTCACCTCATCCAAAACTGTTGCACCATATCACCTCATCCAAATGCGAGTATAAGTATGACGGATTAGCTGACTCTGTTTAGTGTTTTCAGGTTACAGTTGTGTGTGTAAACTAAAGTCTTTGAGAATGTAGTAAATTATTACAAGACGCGTTCAAGCTGCCCTTTCTAGATGTAACAATCATGGAAAAGAGCGGAGGTTTCCACACTGCAGTCTACACTAAGGAAACGAACATAGGAATGTGCCTAAATGCCAACAGCGACTGTCCAGACAGGTACAAGAGGAGTGTTGTTAACGCTTATGTCGACCGTGCTCTCGGCCACAGCTCAGAATGGAAGCAAGTCGACGAAGAACTCTGTAGAGTAAGGCAGGTCCTAGTCAACAACGGCTTCTCCAATGGTTTCGTTCAAGACATCATAAGAAGGAAAGTGAAACGCCATGCAACCTCTGAAGAGACAACCAACACAACACCTATACTCCCTATTAGACTATTTTACAGGAACTTCTTTTCAACAGCTCATAAAACGGAGGAAAGGGTCCTGAAAGATATTGTTAATAGAAACGTTATCCTTACAGACAAAAATCAGAGGATACAACTGATGATTTACTATAAAACCAGAAAAACGGCCAGCCTACTCATGAGAAACTCTCCAGACTCAAAACAGAACGCTTTAAAAGAGACCAACGTCGTCTATGCCTTCAAATGCCCTCTTGGGGACTGTAAGCTCCAAAAAAAAACAGTATATAGGCAAGACAACAACATCTCTTTCTAGGAGTTTAACGATGCATAAGCAACAAGGCTCCATTAAGGAACATATAATCTCTTCCCACAACCAAACCATCGCCAGAGAAATCCTAGTAAACAACACAGAAATCATCGATAGATACAGCGATAGCAGGCGGCTTGACGTCTGCGAGGCTCTACACATCAAGAAGTCAACACTAGCAATCAACAGCCAATTAATGCACAACTATATTCTACCCACCTCAAGACTCCGCTCCAATATAGAAGCATCAAGAAATATGGACCAATAGGCTTTCTACAAATCACTTCCATTCAATACCCATTGTTTCGTGTTCTGTCTTGTGTTTAGGAATTTAATACCCTATTAATACCACCTCACTAAAATGTAGATATAAACAAATCGAAGATGTGTAAGTTCTATTCAGTTGTGTATGTGTAAGGTAAAGTCTTTGAAAATGTAATAAGTTTTACGAAACGCACTCAAGTGTCGCGTCAGACTAGAAAAAAAAATGAATTTTGGAGAATTGATTTTTGAATTACCACCAACAGTGAAAAGAAACGTACGAAAGATCGAGAAAATTCGTGTTAGAATTATTAATCTTACTTTTTCGGTCATATTTAATAATATATGTCTACAGGAAAGACTGCTACCAAAATATACTAATATATATATATATATATATATATATATATATATATATATATATATATATATATATATATATATATATATATATATATATATATATATATGTCGTACCTAGTAGCCAGAACGCACTTCTCGGCCTACTATGCAAGGCCCGATTTGCCTAATAAGCCAAGTTTTCCTGAAATAATATATTTTCTGTAATTTTTTTCTTATGAAATGATAAAGCTACCCATTTCATTATGTATGAGGTCATTTTTTTTTATTGGAGTTAAAATTAAGGTAGATATATGACCGAACCTAACCAACCCTACCTAACCTAACCTATATATATATATATATATATATATATATATATATATATATATATATATATATATATATATATATATATATATATATATATATATATATAAAGGCAAGGTTCCAGAGCCTCACGCTGACAAAACTGCTTTAATTAGAGCCCCATTAACAAATATTTGTATCCTGTTCATCACGCTAAGATGCTTCCTATTAATTGGCACAGTCTTTCCATTCTGTCTTCTACGTTACTGAATACGACGACGCCTTTAAAGTCTAATATTATGTGTATTCCAAAGAATGAACAAAGCTCTATTACATTTCAGATTATGGATTTACATTGCTTCACAGCTAGTATTATGACATGAAATCTGGACGTGGGATTTACATGTAACTTGAACTGTAGCTGTCATAAGAAACTTAGAAACTAGTAAGTACTGGTTGAAGGTAAATAAATAAATAATATTAAAGCTAAATCGAACTTCCTTATCCAGGGGAATTAAGGTAACAATGCAGTAGGGAAATGCTCACAGTATCAATGCTTCTTAGCTGTCATCTTAGGATCTCGAAGATCACATTAACATTTAAAATTTCTTAGTATCTTATTCTCTTTTTAGAGTAGTTTAGATGTTTTAGTTTACCGAATATGTGAGTTTGGATGGATATATAAAGAAGCTGCCTCGGATAGGATTTGATGCCTTACGCCGTTTCCTTTGATTATTTGTTTTTAATGGCTGCAACCCATCCTCCTGTTTAGTTAGTACCTTAGTCAGAATTCATACGTTCTTAGCTTTTAAATAGTAGCATACTGACTAGTAAGGAAGTCTTTCAAAATATATGAAGCTATAACACAAACTAAAATATTCCAAGGCCTAGTATACCACATATATGTACTATATTAGGCCTCAGATATCGTGTATTAGGCCTAGGGAGGTTAGGATAGGTTTGGTTAGTTTGTCAAGGCAACACAAGTAAGAAAATTATTTTCCAGATTGTCCAACTCAATAGTTCATATTTCGAAGTTCTAATTTCGTTGTACGTCGGTATATATACTATGGTTCTCATCGTTACTATAAGTACTACCAAACGAAGAGGATGGACTGTTTTATCAGGACATAAACAGCATAAAACTTTAGAAAGCCTATTTTGCCAATGTTAAGCATATTTTGTTTATAATCAACAAAAATCTTTCATATTGATATGCTTATTAATCACTTGAACAACCAATACCTCTAATGCTACTCGATTATGGGTTCCATACACACACAACCCCATTCGTAAACCATTACTTACACTGGTCTTTCATGAATCTAACCTTATCTTAATCTCTCTTCATAGGGGAACTTTCTAATTCAAGAAATTTACTTTGTCATTTAATATTACAGTCATCAATCCTGGAATCCACACAGCAGACCGGAGACATTATTTAACGAAGATATACAACAAATATTGAATATGTTAACTCATCAGAATATTAACATGAGTCTGCTCTTGCGATATACCGCTATATTTATGTCCTTTTTGTCGCTCATAATCGTAAGACTCTGCAGTAGGATTCCTAACGAAGCGAGTCTCATTCTTATTAGTCATGATTAAAACACTTTTCCAGTGGTTATTCTTCCACTAAGTATATTTATTCAGAGATATATTATGTATTTAGACGAATTGTTCCATTGTCAGCATCAGTAATCTTTCTTATGAAGAGAGATCTAGAGCATGGAATTAAATTAATTTGGAAACGTAAACCTGGAAGGAATTTCAAAGATTCGAATTTTATATTGGAAGCAAGGAATAAGAATAGAGAAATGCTTTAATTAAACTATAATACATATTTAGATATAAATTTAATATTTAGATATGTAAATTCAATATACATGCATTTATTTTGCAACAATGTTGTAATCAAGTGGAAATTGATATAAGTATATGTGGAAGAAATCGATAAGGAGGGGTATTGAAGTAAATGCTTTGCAAATGTTAACGAATCTTATCTTAGTATGTGAGTCTATCTTATCTTAGAATAAGGTTAACACACATTCCAGTAAACCTCGGCTATAAGGATGACATTATTTCCAAAAAGAACAGGATTACTAAAAAAAAACATTAGTAATTACATTTGTGTGTATACCCAATATAAAGTGCCGTGAAATTATAAATTTACAGCACTAATAAGTCATTCCAGCTTCTCGTCAGCTCCATAGAGGATAATATGACCTGAGAATGCAGCCAATATATCTTTCTAGGACTGATGAGTAGGCCTGAAATACGGAGCACGAAACTTGCTTGCTTTATTTAACACCTGAAACCCAAGTCTTTAACATACTAATGAATACAGATTTTCGTGTATACTGAATTTATATATATATATATATATATATATATATATATATATATATATATATATATATATATATATATATATATATATATATATATATATATATTAGTATATATTGGTAGCAGTCTTTCCTGTAGACATATATTATTAAATATGACCGAAAAAGTAAGATTAATAATTCTAACACGAATTTTCTCAATCTTTCGTACATTTCTTTTCACTATTGGTGGTAATTCAAAAATCAATTCTCCAAAATTCATTTTTATTTCTAGTCTGACGCGACACTTGAGCGCGTTTCGTAAAACTTATTACATTTTCAAAGACTTTAGTTAACACATACACAACTGAATAGAACTTACACATCTCCGATTTTGTTTATATCTACATATGAATGAGGTGGATGGGGTGAGGTGGTATTTAATAAGGTATTAATTTCATCAACACAAGCCAGAAGATGAAACAATGGGTATTGAATAGAAGTGATTGTAGAAAGCCTATTGGTCCATATTTCTTGATGCTTCTATATTGGAGCGGAGTCTTGAGGAGGGTAGAATATAGTTGTGCATTAATTGGCTGTTGATTGCTGGTGTTGACTTCTTGATGTGTAATGCCTCGCAAACGTCAAGCCGCCTGCTATCGCTGTATCTATCGATGATTTCTGTGTTGTTTACTAGGATTTCTCTGGCGATGGTTTGGTTGTGGGAAGAGATTATATGTTCCTTAATGGAGCCCTGTTGCTTATGCATCGTTAAACGCCTAGAAAGAGATGTTGTTGTCTTGCCTATATACTGGGTTTTTTGGAGCTTACAGTCCCCAAGAGGGCATTTGAAGGCATAGACGACGTTAGTCTCTTTTAAAGCGTTCTGTTTTGTGTCTGGAGAGTTTCTCATGAGTAGGCTGGCCGTTTTTCTGGTTTTATAGTAAATCGTCAGTTGTATCCTCTGATTTTTGTCTGTAGGAATAACGTTTCTATTAACAATATCTTTCAGGACCCTTTCCTCCATTTTATGAGCTGTGGAAAAGAAATTCCTGTAAAATAGTCTAATAGGGGGTATAGGTGTTGTGTTGGTTGTCTCTTCAGAGGTTGCATGGCGTTTCACTTTCCTTCTTATGATGTCTTCGACGAAACCATTGGAGAAGCCGTTGTTGACTAGGACCTGCCTTACCCTACAGAGTTCTTCGTCGACTTGCTTCCATTCTGAGCTGTGGCTGAGAGCACGGTCGATATATGCGTTAACAACGCTCCTTTTGTACCTATCTGGGCAGTCGCTTTTGGCATTTAGGCACATTCCTATGTTCGTTTCCTTAGTGTAGACTGCAGTGTGGAAACCTCCGCTTTTTTCCATGAATGTTACATCTAGAAAGGGCAGCTTCCCATCCTTTTCCATCTCGTAAGTGAAACGCAGCACGGAACTCCGCTCAAATGCCTCCTTCAACTCCTGCAGATATCTGACATCAGGGACCTTTGTAAAAATATCGTCAACATACCTGCAGTATATGGCCGGTTTCATGTTCATGTCGACTAAGACTTTTTGCTCGATGGTACCCATGTAGAAGTTTGCAAACAGGACACCTAGGGGAGAACCCATGGCGACCCCATCCACTTGCTTATACATGTGCCCATCCGGGCTCAAGAAGGGTGCCTCTTTAGTACAAGCTTGGAGTAGTTTCCTTAGGATATTTTCTGGCATGTCAAGAGGAGTACAGGCTGGATCACGATACACTCTGTCGGCTATCATCCCGATTGTCTAGTCCACTGGTACGTTAGTGAACAGCGATTCTACGTCCAACGAGGCTCTTATTCCTGTGGCCCGTGTGCCCCGCAGTAAGTCAACAAATTCCTTCGGCGACTTCAGGCTGAAGGTGCAAGGGACATAAGGAGTCAGCAGGCCGTTGAGTCGCTTCGCTAGTCTGCACGTGGGTGTGGGTATCTGGCTAATGATTGGCCGAAGTGGGTTTCCAGGCTTGTGTACCTTGACATTTCCATACGCATATCCAGAAAAACCAGAAAAACGGCCATCCTACTCATGAGAAACTCTCCAGACACAAAACAGAACGCTTTAAAAGAGACTAACGTCGTCTATGCCTTCAAATGCCCTCTTGGGGACTGTAAGCTCCAAAAAACCCAGTATATAGGCAAGACAACAACATCTCTTTCTAGGCGTTTAACGATGCATAAGCAACAGGGCTCCATTAAGGAACATATAATCTCTTCCCACAACCAAACCATCGCCAGAGAAATCCTAGTAAACAACACAGAAATCATCGATAGATACAGCGATAGCAGGCGGCTTGACGTTTGCGAGGCATTACACATCAAGAAGTCAACACCAGCAATCAACAGCCAATTAATGCACAACTATATTCAACCCACCTCAAGACTCCGCTCCAATATAGAAGCATCAAGAAATATGGACCAATAGGCTTTCTGCAATCACTTCTATTCAATACCCATTGTTTCATGTTCTGGCTTGTGTTGATGAAATTAATACCTTATTAAATACTACCTCACCCCATCCACCTCACTCAAATGTAGATATAAACAAAATCGAAGATGTGTAAGTTCTATTCAGTTGTGTATGTGTTAACTAAAGTCTTTGAAAATGTAATAAGTTTTATGAAACGCGCTCAAGTGTCGCGTCAGACTAGAAATAAAAATTAATTTTGGAGAATTGATTTTTGAATTACCTCCAACAGTGAAAAGAAATGTACGAAAGATTGAGAAAATTCGTGTTAGAATTATTAATCTTACTTTTTCGGTCATATTTAATAATATATGTCTACAGGAAAGACTGCTACCAAAATATACTAATATTAAAACGCACGACCCAGCAGCAAGGAATCAAGCCTTCACGATAAAATATCGCCAGGATCTGATTCGCGATCAGATATACAAGGCAGAGAATGAAATCAAAGACAACAAAACACAACTACTTCATGCTACAAACGAGTGGAGAAATAGCAACGTCGACCATAGTATCCGTACCCGCATTGAACAACACCTCGACATCCTCACAGACCGACATCACCTCAGCACTGAAACAAGGATTATCAAGAAACTAACAACGTTATATGGAGGACCTATGGCAATTCCACGACCAAGAGATGGCTTCCTGAACCTTGCAGGAATTAACCTCACTGAGGACCAAGTCACTCTCGTAAATCTGGGCATAAACTGTCACGTTATGTCCAGACCGAGTGAGATGGCCCGGAAAGTGGAGTTGGAAATTCTGTTCGACGACATATTCGACCTCGAGACACAAAAGAAGGTCACTACCAAAGATACCTTACAAGCAGAACTTATTGCGGAAGGAGGAAAGAATCGAGGCAATTACAGAAGCACCATACTGTCCCCTGAGCTCAAAGCGGCAGCCAAAAGCCTTCGTGAGAACAAGGAGATAGTTGTCAGAAGAGGTGACAAGTCGCCAATATACGTCATTCTTAAAAAAGACGAATATCTGGCGAAAATGAACCTCATACTCTCTGACCAAACTAAATTCCAAAGGGTAACGAAGGACACTACAGCCGAATTGAAAGCAACGGTCAACAGACTAATCGAAACTGTGAACGCCAAGAAATTAGGACTCCACCTGCCAAAGATTATTGGGGAATATAAACCTGGATATGCGTATGGAAATGTCAAGACACACAAGCCTGGAAACCCACTTCGGCCAATCATTAGCCAGATACCCACAGCCACGTACAGACTAGCGAAGCGACTCAACGGCCTGCTGACTCCTTATGTCCCTTGCGCCTTCAGCCTGAAGTCGCCAAAGGAATTTGTTGACTTGCTGCGGGGCACACGGGCCACAGGAATAAGAGCCTCGTTGGACGTAGAATTGCTGTTCACTAATGTACCAGTGGACGAGACAATCGGGATGATAGCCGACAGAGTGTATCGTGATCCAGCCTGTACTCCTCTTGACATGCCAGAAAATATCCTAAGGAAACTACACCAAGCTTGTACTAAAGAGGCACCCTTCTTGAGCCCGGATGGGCACATGTATAAGCAAGTGGATGGGGTCGCCATGGGTTCTCCCCTAGGTGTCCTGTTTGCAAACTTCTACATGGGTACCATCGAGCAAAAAGTCTTAGTCGACATGAACATGAAACCGGCCATATACTGCAGGTATGTTGACGACATTTTTACACAGGTACCTGATGTCAGACATCTGCAGGAGTTGAAGGAGGCATTTGAGCGGAGTTCCGTGCTGCGTTTCACTTACGAGATGGAAAAGGATGGGAAGCTGCCCTTTCTAGATGTAACAATCATGGAAAAGAGCGGAGGTTTCCACACTGCAGTCTACACTAAGGAAACAAACATAGGAATGTGCCTAAATGCCAAAAGCGACTGCCCAGATAGGTACAAAAGGAGTGTTGTTAACGCATATGTCGACCGTGCTCTCAGCCACAGCTCAGAATGGAAGCAAGTCGACGAAGAACTCTGTAGGGTAAGGCAGGTCCTAGTCAACAACGGCTTCTCCAATGGTTTCGTCGAAGACATCATAAGAAGGAAAGTGAAACGCCATGCAACCTCTGAAGAGACAACCAACACAACACCTATACCCCCTATTAGACTATTTTACAGGAATTTCTTTTCCACAGCTCATAAAATGGAGGAAAGGGTCCTGAAAGATATTGTTAATAGAAACGTTATCCCTACAGACAAAAATCAGAGGATACAACTGACGATTTACTATAAAACCAGAAAAACGGCCAGCCTACTCATGAGAAACTCTCCAGACACAAAACAGAATGCTTTAAAAGAGACTAACGTCGTCTATTCTTTCAAATGCCCTCTTGGGGACTGTAAGCTCCAAAAAACCCAGTATATAGGCAAGACAACAACATCTCTTTCTAGGCGTCTAACGATGCATAAGCAACAGGGCTCCATTAAGGAACATATAATCTCTTCCCACAACCAAACCATCGCCAGAGAAATCCTAGTAAACAACACAGAAATCATCGATAGATACAGCGATAGCAGGCGGCTTGACGTTTGCGAGGCATTACACATCAAGAAGTTAACACCAGCAATCAACAGCCAATTAATGCACAACTATATTCTACCCACCTCAAGACTCCGCTCCAATATAGAAGCATCAAGAAATATGGACCAATAGGCTTTCTGCAATCACTTCTATTCAATACCCATTGTTTCATGTTCTGGCTTGTGTTGATGAAATTAATACCTTATTAAATACCACCTCACCACATCCACCTCACTCAAATGTAGATATAAACAAAATCGAAGATGTGTAAGTTCTATTCAGTTGTGTATGTCTTAACTAAAGTCTTTGAAAATGTAATAAGTTTTACGGAACGCGCTCAAGTGTCCTGTCAGACTAGAAATAAAAATGAATTTTGGAGAATTGATTTTTGAATTACCTCCAACAGTGAAAAGAAATGTACGAAAGTTTGAGAAAATTCGTGTTAGAATTATTAATCTTACTTTTTCGGTCATATTTAATAATATATGTCTACAGGAAAGACTGCTACCAAAATATACTAATATATATATATATATATATATATATATATATATATATATATATATATATATATATATATATATATATATATATATATATATATATATATATACCACCTCCGGTGCAATTATAGGGACCCACAGCCTCAGAGAAGGGAACACAACATTCAGGGCAAAACTTGACATTTAACTCTGAATACGTAAGAGTGTTCGCTTCTCCTACCACCCCCCTTTTTTATGGTGTACACTTTATTATGCAAGGTTATACAGTTAAATATCTGATTTTATACAAAAAATTAACATAAAGAGGACACAAAAAAAAGTTCGCTTCCTAGAGGCTGTAGATTTCCTCGAACTCCTCAGACGCCGGGCAGGAACCGAGGATGCAGCGAGCATTCCCCCTCTGGATCGCGACACTGAGGCGCTGAAAGAGAAAACTTGCCACTCTAGGGTCTCTTGTGGTGTCAGTAAGCTTGGAACCAAGATCCTTAAGAAACCTTTTTGCACTCTCTTTCCATTGGCCTAGTGTCTCAGACCCTATTGGAAGGAAATTGTACCGATGATCTAATTTCCTGTTCTTGGCTGACTTGTCTCTTTCTCTGTGTGTCGCCACGGTCCCTGCTGTGCCGGCAGAGAGGTTGATGTATGTGGTTGCCAGGGTGGATACACAAGTATAGTCCCATGCCAACTGTCTGCCACCCTTCCACGGTCGCAGTGTGATTCCGTCTGGTCGGCCGGCAAAGCTAACAGTCACGTTTCAGTAGGTTGCGGGGCTCTCTCTCCGCTGGACACTGAGCAGAGGCAAGGCTTCTTATAATGACGATGTATATATATATATATATATATATATATATATATATATATATATATATATATATATATATATATATATATATATATATATATATATATATATATATATATGCGAACAAGCCTGAATGGTCCCCAGGACAATATGCAACTGAATATACATTATATATATATATATAATGTTGTTCCAACGCAGGCTCTGAACTGCCTATCTGCCATCTCTAAGTTAATCGGCGCCCAACCGCTGTGGTGGGCATGATTAAGCTTACGCTCCTCATTGAGGCAATTGAATAGCAGACCTGAGGGTAATTACAGGTGAGCTGGCGGCCTCGTCCCGGGCGGGAGGGAGCCACCTGGGCCCATAGGTGGGAGGTCCTGATTCATTAAGGGTGAACAACCGATCCATTAACGGTTGGGATCAACTAATTCTACAGTAAACATTTTTGGTTATTTGCCATAGTTGTAATCGCTGCCATTGATCATAATGCGAGTTATACATTGTATTATTATGATTATTATTCAATCGACTTGAGAATGGTCCAGGACGGACCGAAACGTCGTCGTCCCTTCAATTTCTAGTGTGTGGTCTGGTCAACATACTTCAGCCACGTTATTGTGACTCATCGCCTGCATGATTATTATTCATTACTATTCTTAATGTCAATAATCATTAATATTATTACATTTATTATTCTTTAATATTCTTACAAATATTATTTATTTTAATATTTTGTTTAATATAATTCATTACTGTTTTTACAATATTTATTCTTTATTGTTCTTAATACCATTATTTGATGCTATTCATTAACGTTGTCTCATTATTCCCTAAGACCACAGCGTGTCACTGTTGTCGTTGTTGTTGTTTGTTGTTGTTTGTTGTTGTTTGTTGTTGCTGTTGTTTGTGGAGTGGAGTAAGGGGAGACATGATCACTACCTACAAAATTCTCAGAGGAATTAACTGGGGTAGATAAAGATAAACTATTTAATACGGGTGGTACGCGAACAAGGGGACACAGGTAGAAACTGCGTACCCAAATGTGCCACAGGGACGTTAGACAGAACTTTTTCAGTGTCAGAGTAGTTAACAGATGGTATGCAGCAGTGATGTGGTGGAGGCTGACTCCATACACAGTTTCAAATGTAGATATGATAGAACCCAGTAGGCTCAACCCCCGAAAGCACAGCTAGGTGAGTACAACTAGGTGAGTTCATCTCTAGGAAGCAGCCTGCAGCACCTGTCTATCTCCCAGGCACATATTTACTGCTAGGTGAACAGGTGCATCATGGATAAAGAAATTCTGCCCATTTGTTTGTGCTTCGGCTGGGAATAGAACCCTGGCTCTTAAGACTACGACCCCCCCCCCCCTAGCGCGGTCCGCTCAGCTGCGTGACCCTTGTACTCACCTAGTTTTGCTTGAGGTGCATTTCGTGCAGCCTTTCCTCGTAACTCATGCCTCTTAGTTCTGGGACTAGCCTAGTGGTATACTTCTGAACGTTTTCAAGCTTTGCCTTGTGCTTGACAAGGTACGGGCTCCATGTAGGACCATTCATTCAGTCTGTCTAGGTCATCTTGTAGCCTCACACTATCTTCCTCCGTCTTAATCCTCGTAATTTTTGCATCATTAGAAAACAATGAATGGAACGCTTCTATACCCTCTGGAAGATCATTTACATATATAAGAAACAGTATAGGTCCGAGGACTGAACCCTGCAGGACTCCACTGGTAACGCCTCGCCATTCTGAGGTCTCACCCCTCACAGTGACTCGCTGTATTCTGTTACTTAGGTACTCCCGTATCCAATGGAGTATCTGCCTTTTCAATCCAGCGTGCATCTCCAGCTTTCGCAATTGTGTCTTGTGTGATACTGTGTCAAAAGCTTTCTGGCAATCCAAAAATATGCACTCTGCCCACCCTTCTCTTTCTTGTCGGATTCTTGTTGCCTGATCGTAGAATTCAATTAATCCTGTGAGGCATGACTTGCCATCCCTGAAACCACGTTGGTGTTGTGTCACAAAGTTCCTTCGGTCCAGATGTTCCACTAGCTTTTTCGCACAATCTTCTCCATTAACTTGCATTGTATGTAAGTTAGGGACAATGGCCTGTAGTTCAGTGCCTCCTGTCTATCCCCTTCTTGTATAATGGGACTACGTTTGCTGTCTTCCAAATTTTTGGCAGTTCACCTGTTATCAGTGATTTGTTATTCACCATGGAAAGTAGCGGGCAAAGTGCTTCTGCTCCGTCCTTTAATATCCATGGTGATATTTTATCTGGGTCTATAGCCTTTGTCACATCCAACTCTAGCAAAAGCTAGCTTATATCTCCACTGGTAATCTCTAGCTCCTCTAGTGTGGCCTAGTTAATTATTCCTTCTCTTATCTCTGGAACTTCTCCTTGCTCTACTGTGAAGACTTCCTGGAATTTCTTATTGAGTTACTCGCACACATCTTTGTCGTTTGAAGTGAATCTGTCTGCCCCAATCCTCAGTTTCATTACCTGTTCCTTCACTGTTGACTTTCTCCTGATGTGGCTGTGCAGCAATTTAGGTTGAGTCTTTGTCTTACTTGCTATGTCATTTTCATATTGCCATTCTGCCTTTCTTCTTATCCTGACGTATTCAATCCAGGCTCTCTGGTACCCTTCTTTGCTCTCAAGTGTCCTGTTATTTCTAAAGTTTCTCCACGCTCTTTTACTTAGTTGCTTAGCTAGCTTAATTATCTGATTAAACCATAGGTTTCTCATCTGCATTTCCTTATTTTCCTTTTGGGCAGGGGTAAACTAATCTGCTGCCTCATCACCCTTCTGTGTGATGTATTCCCTCATGTCTTGAGCTGTCTTTTCCCTGAGCTCTGTTTCCCATGTTATATCCGTTAGAAATTTACTTATCTCTTCATAGTTTCCTTTTCGGAATGTTAGACTTTTGCTTTCTGTTCCCTTCCTCGAGTATTTTTAACCCTTCTTCTACGAGATTTTTAAACGTCAGTACACTGTGATCGCTCATTCCTACTGGGGTCTCGAAGTCAATTTACCTTATGTAGGAGTCATTCAGAGTGAAGACTAGGTCGAGTCTTGCTGGCTCATTGTTTCCCCTCATTCATGTGGGTTCCCTGACATGCTGGCTTAAAAAGTTTTTTTATTGCTATCTCTAGTAGTTTACCTCTCCATGTTTTCTCTCCTCCACGTGGTTCCTTATTCTCCCAGTCTATCCTTCCGTGATTGAAGTCCCCTATGATGAGCAGATGGGATAGAATTTTACAGGAAGCAGTGGCTGCTCTCTCAATTATACTGTTAACTGCCATGTTGTTTCTGTCAAAGTCTTGCCTGGGTCTTCTGTCGTTTGGTGGAGGGTTATATATCACTGCTACTACTACTCTTGGTCCTCCCATCGTCATGGTGCCAGTTAAGTAGTCTATAAACCCCTCACAGCCTTGGATAACCATCTCCTTGAAACTCCATTCCTTTTTCATGAGTAAGGTCACTCTGCCTCCTCCCCACCCTCCCTCTCTTTCCTTATTACAGTGTAGTCCAGGGGGAACACCGCATTTGTTATGATTCCTGAGAGTTTTGTTTCTGTGAGTCCAATTACATCCAGATTTACTTCCAGTGCTCTTTCCCTAAATTCACTTGCCTTGCTTGTAATCCCATCAATATTCGAGTACATCACCTTGAAGCTGACTATTTTCTGTCCATCCTCAGTTTCTGTTGATTCCACTGGAGTACGTAAACATGGAGGGTAAGGGATGAGGAGGGGAAAGGGGGGGATTTGTGTTGTGAGGGGGGGGAGGGGGGCTGGGAGGATCTGGTTTGGAGAGGGTAGGAGCGAAGGGAGGGCTTGGGGGGGGGAGGAGGGAGAGCTTGGGGAGGAAGAGGGGGGCTTGGGTGGAAAGAGTTGGCTTTGGGGGGGAGGGGAGAAGGGAGGGCTTGGGGAAGTAGGAATGGTTTGTGGGGAGGGGGTTGAGAGGGGAAGGCCTTGAGGAGAGGGAGGGGGGAGTGGGGGGAGGGGAGTCCAGGAGGCCACTTAGGGGGGCGCGGGCTTGTAGAGCCTGGGGCAGGTAGGGCTTCTATTGGATGGTAGGTGGGTGTTATCCTCCTCTCACTGGGGCTGTTGAACTGCTTGAGGAAGATTCCCCACTCCCTTCTGTGTTCGTAGGGTTCTCGGGTGTGGTTCCCGATTCCTGTCTCTCTCCCTGTGCTCCTTCCTTGTTGCTGCTGCCCTGAATCTATCCTCCCTGGTCATATCCCTCTGCAGGAGTACCTTTTTGAACTTCAGTACATTGAATAGGCTGCTTTTCTCTGCTAAAATTTCTTCTCTTGTGTCCTCGCTTTTGAAAACCTCATTTATCATTCGATCTCTGTCCTTGTTGTACTGGCCAGGCCTGAAAACCTTTTCTATATTCTGTTCATCCCTCTCCATCTGTACCCCTTCAATGATCTCTTTGACTGTGGTTTTGTCCATATCTCTCCTCTCCTCTTGACTGGCCACTATTTTCTCCCTAATACCTACTACGATTACTGCTCTTTTCTGCTCTATCAGTCGGCTAGGGAATCTTGCTGCTTCCAGAAAAGTAGCAACTTTCATGGCAATTTCCTGTACTGCAGAGACAGCAGTGTGTGTGCGCGTGTTTGCATGTGCTTGTGCATGTGTGTGTGTGTTTGTGTGTGTGAGTGTACTCACCTATTTGTGCTTGCGGGGGTTGAGCTCTGGCTCTTTGGTCCCGCCTCTCAACTGTTAATCAACTGGTGTACAGGTTCCTGAGCCTACTGGGCTCTTTCATATCTACACTTGAAACTGTGTATGGAGTCCGCCTCCACCACATCACTTCCTTACTGACACACACACACCCATTCACCCCCCAGACACCCCCCCCCCCCAGATTCCCCCAGACCCCCAGAGAAAGGGCGAACTCTGGTACAAGAGTTTCAATGAAGAATCTCAAGGTTTGGTATATCAATGCTGATGGGGTATCTAATAAAGCAGAAGAGATAAAAGAAAGAGTGAGTGAAGCAGATCCTGACATAGTTGCAATTGTGGAAACTAAAATTAATGACATGATCTCAGATGCAATCTTTCCAGAGGGCTACCAGGTGATAAGGAGAGAGAGGACACAGAGAGAGGGAGGGGGAATAGCACTCCTAATAAAGCAGAAATGAAAGTTTGAAGACCTGGGAAATCGGGTTACCAATGATAGCACAAGTTTCATACATGGAACTCTGACAGCAGATGGGAGGAAGATTGTCATCTTGGTAATCTACAATGCCCCTCCAAACAGTAGAAGCCCCAGGAGGAGTATAATGACAACAACAAGGCATGCATAGATGAACTGCAGAAGGCAGCAACACTAGCCCACAGAATGAGAGCGAAGCTGCTGGTCATGGGGGGACCTGAATCATGGAGAGATAAATTGGGAATCAAGGAATCATCATGGAAGGGACGAAACTTTGGGAGCAAAGTTAGTAGATGTTATAGACAGGAATTTCCAAACGCAACATGTGAAGGAAGACACAAGGGAAAGAGGAGGAGATGCACCGAGCCTATTAGACCTGATTTTCACCCAGAACGTAAAAGACAGCGATAATTTGGAGCATGAAATACCTCTAGGGGCCAGCGATCATTGTGTCCCAGTCTTTGACTACATGATGGAATTCAAACTTGTGACCATGGGACACGAGGTCTGGGAAAGAAGAGTTGACTACAGGAAAGGGGACTATAGGAGGATAATGGACTATCTGGGAGAAGTGCAGTGGGAGGAAGAAATTAGAGGAAAAACAGTCCAAGATTTGATGAACCTAGTTATACAGAAATGCCAGGAGGCCGAAGAGAGATTTATACCAACAGTAAACGGAAAAAAATAAGAGGGAATATAATAACCCATGGTTTAATAGACAGTGTCAGGAAGCAAAAATGGCCAGCTGGCGGGAGTGGAGGAAGTACAGAAGACAAAGGACAGAGAACAACAGGATCAGATGCAACAGAGCTAGGAACGATTACATTAACATAAGACGAACATCGGAAAGGGACTATGAGAACGATATTGCGATCTAAGCGAAAAAGCAACCTAAGTTACAACACAGCCATATAAGAAGAAAAATGTCGGTGAACGACCAAGTGACAAGACTAAGGAAGACAGAGGAGGCATATACTGAAAGTGACACGAAAATCTGCGAGGCACTGAATGCCAGGTTCCTATGAGTGTTCACTACCGAGCCTGAGCAGCTCCCATTGTTGGAAGAGATTACCCTAGATGAAAGATTGTCAGATATAGAGGTGACAGCAGAGGAGGTAATAAAACAGTTGACAACACTGGATGCAACGAAAGGCGGTTAGACCAGACAAAGTATCACCGTGGATACTAAAAAAAGCAGCGCAGGCCCTCAGCGTGCCTCTGGCAATGATCTTTAATGAGTCACTTATGTCGGGAGAATTGCCCAGTTGCTGGAAGAAGGCAAATGTCGTACCGATCTTCAAGAAAGGCGATAAGGAGGACGCACGTAACTATAGACCTGTATCACTGACAAGCATCCCCAGTAAAATACTTGAAAGAATAATTAGGCTACGACTGGTTGCACACCTGGAGAACATTAGGTTTGTAAACAAACATCAACATGGGTTCTGGAGAGGGAAATTGTGCCTAACAAACCTTTTGGAATTCTATGATAAAATAACGAGGATAAGACAGGACAGAGATGGTTGGGCAGAATGCATATTTCTGGACTGCCAAAAAGCCTTTGATACAGTACCGCACATGAGACTGCTGTTCAAGCTCGAGAGGCAGGCGGGGGTGGGAGGAAAGGTCCTAGCATGAATAAGGAACTACCTAACAGGAAGGAACCAAAGAGTTACGGTAAGGGGTGAGAAGTCGGACTGGCGAACAGTGACGAATGGAGTACCACAAGGATCGGTGCTGGGACCAATTCTATTTCTAATTTATGTTAACGACATGTTTACAGAAGTAGAGTCCTACATGTCGATGTTCGCGGATGACGCAAAGTTGATGAGAAGAGTTGTGACAGATGAGGATTGCAGGATCCTCCAAGAGGACCTGAACAGGTTGCAGAGATGGTCAGAGAAATGGCTGCTGGTGTTTTAACACGAGCATATGTAAAGTTATGAAATGGGACTAGGAGATAGGAGACCGAAGGGACAGTACACAATGAAGGGGAACAGCCTACCTGTGACGACGCGTGAAAGAGACCTGGGTGTGGACTTAACACCAAATCTATCTCCTGAGGCACATATAAATAGGATAACGGCAGCAGCGTACTCTACACTGACAAAAGTTAGAACAGCATTCAGAAACCTAAGTAATAAGGCATTTAGGGCGGTTTACACTGCCTACGTGAGGCCAGTCTTAGAGTATGCCACCTCACCATGGAGTCCCCATCTGAAAAAGCATATAATGAAACTGGAAAAGGTTCAGAGGTTTGCAACGAGACTCGTCCCAGAGTTACGAGGGCCTGAGGGAACTGTGCCTTACGACACTAGAAAGAAAAAGGGAGAGGGGGGGACATGATAGAAATGTTTAAAATACTCAGGGGGATTGACAGAGTGGACATAGACGAAATGTTCTCCACGGAATAGTAAGAGAACGCAGGGACATGGGTGGAAGCTGGAAACTCAGATGAGTCACAGGGATGTTAGGAAGTTTTCTTTTAGCGTGAGAGTAGTGGGAAAATGGAATGCACTTAAGGAACAGGTTGTGGAAGCAAATACTATTCATAATTTTAAAACCAGGTATGATAGGGAAATAGGACCATAGTTACACACACAGATCACACTAACGTGATGCATCAAATGAACAAATCCACAAGGGCCGTGACGAGGATTTGAACCTGCGTCCGGGAGCAACCCAGACACTGCCTTAATCGATTGAGCTACGATAGGGTAAAAGAGTTGAAACCGAAATTCTACTGGACTTACTGGATCCCGTAGCCTCTCCGAGGCACAAACCAGGATTTTACACAACTCCCCCTACTCCCGAACTATGTCAATAGGCTGTTCTCCCTCTTCGCCCTTACATCATTACCTGTCGTAGCTCAGTCGATTAAGGAAGTGTCTGGGATGCTCCCGGACGCAGGTTCGAATCCTCGTCAAAGCCCTTGTGGATTTGTTCATAGGACCATAGTCATTGCTGTAAACAACCGATGCTCGAAAAGCGGGATTTAAGAGTCAATCCTCGATCCTGCAGACACAATTAGGTAAGTACACACTCACTCACTCACTCACTCACAAACACACACACACAGGGACTGGGTGGCCGAGTAAGGGGCTGGGTGGCCGAGCGGACAGCGCTCTAGACTCGTGGACGTTGGGACCGGTGCTCGATCCCTTGCACACAGTAGACACAGATGGGCCGAGTTTCCTTAACCCTGATGTTCCTGTTACCTAGCAGTAAATAGGTATCTGGGTGTTAGACAGTTGTTACGGACTGCTTCCTGGGTGTGTGGGGGTAGAGGGAATTAGTAGTTAGTAACAGTTGTTTTACAGTTGAGAGGCTGGCTGAAAGAGCAGAGCTCAACCCCCTCAAGCATAATTAGGTGAATACAATTAGGTTAATACTTACACACACACACACACACACACACACACACACACACACACACACACACACACACACACACACACACACACACACACACACACACACACCATGGTCACTGAAGGTCAAGCGGTTAAGGTACCATATACCCGAGTTGTAATGTGTTCCTGGTGGTCTGGGTTCGAGTCACTTCTGAGGTGTGGAGTTTTCAGTCATCGGGTTGGAGGGGGGTGGTGGCCGAGAGTACAGCACGCTGGACATGTGATCCTGTGTTCCCGGGTTCGATCCCGGGCGCCGGCAAGAAACAATGGGCAGATTTTTTTGTCACCCTTTGCCCCTGTTACCTAGCAGTAAATAGGTACCTGGGAGTTAGTCAGCTGTCACGGGCTGCTTCCTGGGGTGTGTGTGTGATGTGGGAAAAAATATAAATAAAAATAGTAGTAGTAGTAGTTAGAAACAGTTGATTGACAGTTGAGAGGCGGGTCGAAAGAGCAGAGTTCAACCCCCACAATCACAATTAGGTGAATGCGACTAGGTGAATACACATACACACCCAACCACCAACCTCACCCCTCACTAGCAAGATTGACCCTTCTTCCCACCCTCCTGATAGCCCTCATTCCTTTCTCCTTCGCTCTCCTCTCTTCCTCTCTCTCTCCCTTTCCCTCGCTCACCCTCTATCTTCCTCTCTCCCATGCTCTCCCTCGCTCTTCCTCTCTCCATCGCTCTCCCTCTCTTCCTCGCTCTTTCTTGCTCCCACTCACTGCCTGGCTCCCCCCCCCCACTCCCTCCCTCTCCCTAACTCCCTCCCTTCATCCCTTTCCCTCACGCCATCCCTCTACTAGTTAACTCTTGCCCCACACACACACACACACACGCATGCACACAAGCACACGCACATACTCTCCACACACACTTGCACACGCGCACACACTTGTGTTAGTGTAGACTAACGCTAACCCTAGGGAACAAAAAAAAGGATCAAGCAGGATGGTAGGAAAACAGAACACAGGTGGAGGAGAGGAGCAGGACGAGTCATACATGGAGACGGCTTATCGTGCAACCCGTTCTCGCAAATTCGTAAAGTCAATATTGACTTATTAACTACGTGCATAGGTGATATACTAAACATAATAGATACCCTTAAAAAGATTCATAGAAAACACCGACCTTACCTAACCTTGTTAGTATCTTAAGATAAGCATCTTATTGCTTCGTAATTACAATTATTACTTAACCTATACCTATTATAGGTTAGGTAATAATTGTAATTACGAAGCAATAAGATGCTTATCTTAAGATACTAACAAGGTTAGGTAAGGTCGGTGTTTTCTATGAATCATTTTAAGGGTATCTATTATGTTAAGTATGTCACCTATGCACATATTTAATAAGTCAATATTGACTTATTAAATTTGCGAGAACGGGTTGTATCGTGCATGGAAGGAAATCATTGAGGAATTGAAGAACATAAGGGAAGACATAGGTAAACTGCAGAAGGAACAATGGCAGGGACCCCTACAATGGGTGCCACTTTTGCGGACGTGCTGAAGATAAGCCCAGATGCTATGTCCACAGTCAAGGAAGTTGTGATGAAAGCAGTAACCTCACAGGAGGCAGCTAGATGCACGAGCCAGCTAATGGAAAGGAAAAGAGCTGTAGTAGTGGTAGGTATTAAGAAACAAGAAAGTTCCACAAGGGAAGAATGGAGGAGTAAGAACAAAGCTGCAGTGTCATAGATACTAAAAGAGATAGGAATGGAAGGGGCTGAAAAAGAAAAGTTTCTCCGGATTAGCCAGTACAACAAAGACAAAGCTCGGTTGATCAAGGTGGTACTCAGAAACGAGTCCATCAAAGAGGGCATCCTAGTAAAAAGTGCAAACTGAAATATGTAAGAACTTATGGAAAGGAAACCTTAAGAGGGACTGGACCAGGGAAGAGATAATACAGAAAGAAGATGATAGGAACAGGCATAGGTTGAGGGAAGGGAGCCAGGGAACCTCAACCTCCAACCCAGCAATCCCAGAGGGGAGTGGGGAACCTTAATCCAGCAATTCGGGATCCCCAGATGGGACTGCAACATCCCAACACACTACCCCACTGGAGACCCCCCCCCCCACCCCAAACACAAATCCCTCCCTGCTCCTACATAATGCCACCATTCCACCCAAATCCACCCTCCATCCCTACCCCAACTACCCCCTGCCTTTCCATCCCCTGATCTTCTTCCTACCCCATGCAGGCCCAGGCAAGATCTAAGTCCTCCATTCCTCACCCCACCCCCTTCCAAACCCTTGTAAATTACACCACAGGAGGACGAGCCCTCACCCCGAGCACTCCCTGCCCCCCATCCCGGAGCACTTCCTGCCCCCTATCCCCGAGCACTCCCTGCCCCTCCTCCCCTAGTCCCCTAGGAATTCTTCCTGTCCCAAGCACCCTGGGCAATTTCTAGGCCCTGCCCCCCCCACTCAAACGGCCCCCCCCCCTAACCCATGGTAACTACCCCACAGGAGGATAAACCTACCCAAGTAGCTATGCCCATGGAGCAGATTCCTACACTTGTGCAGAGGGTGGGTGAAAATGGATATAGGAAAGTGAGCTTTAAGGTAATGTACTCAAACATCGATGGGATTACCAACAAAGCAAGTGAACTGGCAGAAAGGGCGCAGGAAGAAACCCGAGATGAAATAGGACTCACAGAAACAAAAATGTATGGAGGGTCTTAAAATGGTGTGTTTCCAAAGGACTACTATATAGTAAGGAAAGAGAGAGAAGGGGGAGAAGGAGGAGGAGGAGGAGTGGCCGTGCTGATAAGGAAGAACTGGAGCTATGAAGAGATGGAAATTCAGGGCTGTGACGGATTCAGAGACTTCATGACAGGAACTATGACAATGGGTGGACCTAAGACAATAGTGACAGTCATTTACAACCCTTCACTAAATGACAGAAGACCCAGACAGGAGTTCGACAGAAACAACATGGCAACCAATAATATTATAGAGAGAGCAGCATCATTTGCCTGCAGGAATGGATCCAAACTCTTAATCACGGGGAATTTCAATAGTGGAAAGATAGACTGGGAGAATAGGGACCAACATGGAGGTGAAGGTACATGGAGAGCTAATCTCTTGGAAGTGACCACAAGGATCTTTCAGAGCCAACATGTCAAGGGACCCAAAGGAATGAGTGGCAATGACGAATAAGCTAAACTCGACCTGATAATCACCTTGAATGAGTCAGAAATAAGGGAAGTCAGATTTGAAGCCTCCATTGGAGAAAGTTACCACAGTGTACTGACATTTGAGTATATGGAAGAGGTAGGGATAACCTATCCAAGGATGGAATTGGAAGGGAAAAGACTAAATTACCAAAGAGGAAAATATGATGAGAAACTTCCTAATGGGAATACTATGGGAAACATAACTCAGAGAAAAGACTGTACAGGATATGATGGATTATGTCACCCAGAAGTGCCAGGAAGCTGCAGACAGGTTCATCACGGCCCAAAAAGAGAAAAAAGGGACAGTATGAAAATGACATCGCGAGTAAAGCTAAGATCCATCTAAAACTGCTCTACAGCAAATCAGGAGGAAAACAGCAGTGAAAGAACAAGTGATGAAACTGAGAAAGGGGGAGAACAGATATACAGAGAATGTCAAGGAGGTGTGTAAAGAACGAGATTCCAGGAGGTCTTCACAATAGAACAAGGAGTCCCTGCACTAAATGAGGAGGCAAACCAAGCAGCCTTGGAGGAATTTTACCTCACCAGTGATGGGGTCAAAAGGAATCTGTTGGAGCTGAATATGACAAAGGTTGTTGGGCCTGAAAGAATCTCACCGTGGATACTAAAAGAAGGTGCAGAGGCACTAAGTGTGCCACTCTCTATGGTGTATAACAGGTCACTGGAAACGGGAGACCTACCAGAAAGCTGGAAGACAGATAATGTAGCCCCAATATACAAAAAGGGTGTCAGGCAAGAGGCGCTGAACTACAGGATAGTTTCCCCTAACTTGTATACCATGCAAGGTGATGGAGAAGATCGTGAGGAAAAGTCTCGTAGAGCAAGGAAATAGCTCTGTAACACAACACCAACATGGGTTCAGAGATGGTAAATCGTGCCTCACAGATTTAATAGAATTCTATGACCAACCAACAAAAATTAGGTAAGAAAGATTAGGATGGGCAGATTGCATTTTCTTGGACTGTCAGAAAGCCTTTGACGCAGTACCTCACAAAAGGCTGTTACAAAAGTTGGAGCAACAGGCAGGAGTAAAAGGTTAGGTGCTTCAGTGGATAAGGGAGTATCTAAGCAGCAGGAAACAACGAGTAATTGTGAGAGGGAGATTTCGGAGTGGCGAGATGTCACCAGCGGAGTCCCACAAGGCTCTGTACTTGGACCCATCCTGTTTCTAATATATGTAAACGACCTTCCACAGGGTATAGACTCATTCTTCTCAATGTTTGCTGATGATGCAAAAATTATGAGAAGAATCAAGACAGATGAAAATAGACAGACTACAGGACGACCTGAACAAACTGGTGAAATTGTCTAGAAAATGGCTACTAAAATTTAACTCAGGAAAGTGTTAAGTAATGAAATTCGGCGGAGGGAGTTGAAGGCTAAACACAAGGTACCATCTGGGAGGTGAAATCCTACAGGAGTCATATATAGAGAATGATCTGGGGGTTGATAACACACCGAATATGTCGCCAGAGGCCCACGTCAAAATGATATCATCAGCGGCATATGCTAGACTGGCCAACATAAGAACTGCCTTTATAAATTTGTGTAAGGAATCGTTCAGGACCTTGAATGCCACTTATGTAACACCAATCCTGGAGTATGCAGCTCCACCCTGGAGTCTATACCTAGTTAAACACAAAACAAAGTTAGATAAGATTTAGAGGTATGCCACCAGACTATTCCAAGAACTGAGAGGTATGAGCTGCGAGAAAAGGCTAAAGGAGCAGAACCTCACATCCTTGGAAAACAGAGGAGTAAGAGGTGACATGATAACCACCTACAAAATTCTCAGGGGCATTGACAGGGTGGACAATGACAAACTCTTTAGCACGGGTGGAACACGAACAAGGGGACACAGGTGGAAACTTAGTACCCAGATGAGCCACAGAGATATTAGAAAGAATTTTTTCAGTGTCAGAGTTGTTAGTAAATGGAATGTACTAGGAAGTGATGTGGTGGAGGCTGACTCCATACACAATTTGAAATGCAAATATGATAGAGCCCAGTAGGCTCATAAATCTGACACCAGTTGATTGACAGTTGAGAGGCGAGACCAAAGAGCCAGAGCTCAACCCCCGCAATGACAAGTAGGTAAGTACAACTAGGTAAGCAGAGAGCCATACTCCCTAAACTATGTTCCCCTCACAAAAATATTACAGACCCCGACCGTTACCCCTTGTTTTAACCTATTTTTATTGGAAATCAAAGGTTGAATTTTTATGTTAATTTACAAAACTATTTTGGCCCCAGAGAATTTCCAGAAACGAACACTCACATACTCATTAACAGACAAACTTATTAAGAGGCACACACTCATAAACAAACCAAACATTCCCACTCCTTACCAAGCAAGTATTCACACTCACAAACAGAAAAGCCTATTACCAAACTATCTTATAATCCAGTTAACTAGCAAACACGCACTTATTAGGTAACAAAAACCCACAATCATAAACAAACTCCTACATCCACTTTCTAACTCCCACATCTACTTCCAAACTCCCACATCCATTTCCAAACTCCCACATCCACTTCCAAACTCACACATCCATTTCCAAACTCCCACATCCACTTCCAAACTCACACATCCATTTCCAAACTCCCACATCCACTTCCAAACTCACACATCCATTTCCAAACTCCCACATCCACTTCCAAACTCACACATCCATTTCCAAACTCACACATCCACTTCCAAACTCACACATCCATTTCCAAACTCCCACATCCACTTCCAAACTCACACATCCATTTCCAAACTCCCACATCCACTTCCAAACTCACACATCCATTTCCAAACTCACATATCCATTTCCAAACTCACACATCTACTTCCAAACTCACACATCCATTTCCAAACTCACACATCCATTTCCAAACTCACACATCTACTTCCAAACTCACACATCCACTTTCAAACTCTCGCATCCACTTCCAAACTTTCAAATTCACTTCCAAACTCTCACATTCACTTCCAAACTCACACACTCATAAACAAACTACACACACTACCAAACTCACCCACTAATTAATTAACACACACCAACACAGTACGAAGAAACTCTCACTCTCAATTAATAACACTTGCACTCATTAACTAACTTAGAGACGCGCACCTCTCCCAAGGATCACTCACACTCGTCAACTCACACACAATCTCATAAACTAATAACCTGCCCAAAGCCACAAATGCTCTACTCGTGTTCAGATGCAGCACATTAAAATTATACCCCTGACGACAGTATTGAAACAAAGACATGTAGTATATATGATATAGGAAAATATATCTTATATAAAATTTCTCTTAAATATATCTTTAAGACACTTAATTTGGAATCTAGCTACTTTGTCCTTTATATAGTTATCTGTTATCTTGAGATGATTTCGGGGCTTAGTGTCCCCGCGGCCCGGTCCTCGACCAGGCCTCCTTTTTGTTACACACCCCCAGGAAGCAGCCCGTAGCAGCTGTCTAACTCCCAGGTACCTATTTACTGCTAGGTAACAGGGGCATCAGGGAAAATATGATGGCACAGGACACAGAGCGTATTAACAAAATCCTGAAAAGTTTTAGATTTAGAAACTATGAATTTGCTGAAAATCATTAGAATTCTGCTGGGGTGAACTGGTGTTAATTCGTAGAAAACTGTAATTTGTTTTAGAAAATTAATAATAGTCATTACACTTTATTTAGGATATTCTTCATTAATTTTTAACCAGTGTGGATATTTATTAATAAAATAAGGGTAAAGTAAATATCGGAATAGAACGCTAAGCCAGTTAGGCAACTCTGGTAAGGGATATGAGGACAAGGAGCAGGAATATGAAGATAAGGAGCTGGGATATGAGGACAATGAACTAGAATATGAAAATTTAGGAGCTGGGATATGAGGAAAAGGAACAGGAATTTGAAGATAAGGTGCTGGGATATGAGGACAAGGAGCTGGGATACGATGACAAGGAACCTGGAATATGAAGATAAGGAGCTGGGATATGAGGACAAGGAGCTGGGATATGAGGACAAGGAATTGGAATATGAAGATAAGGAGCTGGGATATAAGGACAAGGAGTTCGGATTTGAATGCAAGAAGGTAGGATTAAAGGTCAGAGCCAATGAACGGTTATAACCACTTGGATGATAGGGGATTGAACTCCGACCCTGCAGGAAACCAGGCCATCGCAGAACTGACTAGTCCTAGCGAAATAAAAGCAGTTAATATAATGGAAAAAATTATATTACTAAATTTAAACAAGATACAAAACTGTATTTTCGATGTAACAAAAAATACACATGAAATCAACTCTAATATTTTCGTATAATTAAGTTACCGTAATGATTAATTTTGTAATTATTATTATTATAATAGCCTTGTAGCCTGGTGGATAGCGCGCAGGACTCGTAATTCTGTGGCGCGGGTTCGATTCCCGCACGAGGCAGAAACAAATGCGCAAAGTTTCTTTCACCCTGAATGCCCCTGTTACCTTGCAGTAAATAGGTACCTGGGAGTTAGTCAGCTGTCACGGGCTGCTTCCTGGGAGTGGAGGCCTGGTCGAGGACCGGGCCGCGGGGACACTAAAAAGCCCCGAAATCATCTCAAGATAACCTCAAGATATTATTATTAGTAGTAGTAGTGGTAGTAGTAATAGTAGTAATATTGCTGTTGTTATTATTATTATTTTTATCATTAGAGATCAGAAATAATCCAGCTGAATTGCAGTCTGGGTAATTACCAGGAACATTTATCTGCGACATACGGCATTAGAGCCCAGCAGGCAACACTAGCCAAATGGTCGTGAAAATTAAGTATGCAGTTATGCATGGCGTGAGTGTCTGGTATCAACCAAACAGGAAAAAGAGATTAAATCATGAGACTCTTCCCCCGAGGAAATTAAATTAATAATTGTCATTGGAGTATTACTGAATTTTGTGTCGTTTATCATTACATAAATTGTGTCATTTATCATGAAATATATTGTGTCGTTTCTCGTTAAATAAATTGTGTCCCTTATCAGTAAATCATTATCTTATTAATTCATTAAATCATCATGTTTATCATTAAAACAAATCTTGTACCATATTCTATATAGTTTCGTCCTTATTAAGGCAAGTCCGTACCGCAAACTGTAGTAATAATGACAAGGTATCAACTAATTATCAACAAAAAATCGCAATAAACCTCATTTTAAGCTTTTCAATAAAGTTCTCAGTCTCATTTTCAACAAGAATTTCAATAATGTTCAGAGGCTGACTAACGTGTATATTCCCTTTGCTGGAAATTAAATTAGTCGTCAGTTGCCGGCATCAAACTAGTTGTCAACAAGTGTTTGTTTTCAGCTGTTAATAAGTGCTCGAGTGCTGTGTACTGCTGTTAGGCGGTGCTGGTGTGTTGGTGTTAGCAACACTGTTGTTAGGATGTACTAGTGTGCTGGTATTAGAAAGTGCTGGTGTACTGATGTTAGGAAGTGCTGGTGTACTGATGTTAGGAAGTGCTGGTGTACTGATGTTAGGAAGTGCTGGTGTACTGTTGTTAGGAAGTGCTGGTGTACTGGTGTTAGGAAGGAATTGTACATAGAAGTCATCAAGTGATCGTATGAATGAGAATATAAGTCCTCGTTTTCAGGTATTGTAAGGTACCAGTTTTAGAAGGTGTTAGTAAAATATCGTGTATTATAGTGGGTCTCTTCACTGCTGCTATGTCAACACTGTATATAAATGTATTTGTGGCGAGGCAGAAGATGAATAAAGTGTTGCAAGTTGTGCTCTGCAGAAAAGACAAGGAAAGGCACACAGGGCACTTCTAAGTCAACGACATCATTAAGAGGAACATCACTTCCACTCAGTGTCCAGTAGAGAGAGAGCCTCATTCTCTAATGTCCCGTAATTCTGCTCTGCTGGTCGATCAGAAAGAATTACACTGTACCTGGTAGGAATGACAGACAATTGCCACAGGTGATTACACCTTGGCAGTCATATGTATTATCCTCTCTGCACATCAACGAGGTGCCACTTCCATCCTCAAGGGAAAGTCAGATTAACAAAGGACTAGGAAATAGACCGGAGTTTTTTTTTTTGGTGACTATTAGATCTAAAGTTTGGTCCATGGCAAGAAAAAAACTTATTTTCACTAGAAAATGAGTTCCAAGCTCATTGAAATAACGTAAGACTCCAGAGCATCCAGTTACGTTTTCAAGGGCCTCAGTGAAGTGATCCAGCCGGAAAATGCCTATGGTTTCTTCGGTTCCTACACAGCATCTTCGACGTACATAAAAATATTCTGCTTATAGGAAATAATCTTTAGTTTTTTCTTAATATTTATATTTGAAACCAATCAATTTTGTAACAATATAACATTGTATAAGCTATGTCTATTATACAGACTTTCTGTATGTCTATCTGTCTGTTTACCTATCTAAAGAAGGGCTAGATGTTTTCCACTGTGAAACATGGGGGGTAAGGGAATGTCGTAGTCCTAGGTCGACCCAAGTGCTATGCATTAAAAAATAGCGGAATGTATAGTAATCCCACCCCCTTGAGATTTTCATCAAGGCTGAAATTAATTCATGGAGATGTCTCCTTCATTTTTGTATGCCAACTCCCGGTGTTTACCCGCGCATTATCTTAGATTACTCGAAAACGATGAACGTGAATTAATTCGGGGTTACGGTATTACACTTTCTGACAGAAAGAGACAAAGAGAGGGAAGATAAATTTAGATAAAGAGAGAGATAAAAAGAGAGACAAAAAAATGAGTGATATGTAGAGGGGAAGATGAGAGAAAAGAACGGGGAGGGAGAAAGGAGAGGGATATATGGAAGGAGACCGGGGGGGGGGGGGGGAAGAAGAGAAGGGGAATGAAAGGAGAGAAAGGGAGAATGAAAGAGAGGGGGGTGAGGACGATGGATCCCCTCAGCTCCGGAACGAATCTCGTTTTATGTTTTTGGACCTTTTCTAGTTTCTCCTTTTTCTTTTTAATTTATGGGTTCCATGCTAGTGACACATATTCAAGAATGGTTCTCACCGTCGCTGTATACACGGCCTAGAAAGCGCCTTTGTCCAAGATACTGAAGGATACACGGATGTTGGCCATTATGCCCTTTGCAGCGGATGTTATTCTGCTAATTTGGGTTTAGGATTACGTCCACTGGCAGGTCTTTCTATTTTTGTGATTGAAGAATTTGTCTTCCCTTCATCCTATCCCGCCAAACACACACCGAAACTACGACGTTGGTACAACGTTCGAACAAGTTTTAACACCTCCTAACTAGATATAACAACCAATATAGCCAGTTGTAACAACGTTCTAATACGTCATAAACACGTTAAGCCAAGATGTAACAACTTTATTACAAGTTGTAACAAGCGGAAAATAGAATCAGTTACGGTTTGTGTTTCCAGGGATACTACTGTACTGGTCTCTGCACTCTTGCTCCAATTCTCATAACTTTGCATTTGGCTGGGTTAAATTCGAGCAGCCATTTTTCAGACCACTTCTGGTGTCCAAATCCTCTTGCAATCCATCACAACTTGACCCTAACCTGACTCTTATCATTAGTTTTGCATCGTCTGCAAACATTGACATGTAAGAGCCAATTTCCTCTGCCAGGACATTGACATATGTTAGAAACAGGATGGGCTCTAGAACCGACCCTTGTGGTACTCCAGGCATAACCTCTCTCCACTCTGATGTCTCTGCTCTCACTGTAACCTGTCACGAACCAGGTATTTTCTTGATTTCTCACTATGTTAATGTATGCTTAATTATACATTCATCACACCTTATTTTGTTATAAATTACAAAATTATCATATACTGTCTTCAGAGCATAAATGCTGTATTATATTCATATTGTTGTGTGTGTTATAGTTATGACAGTGTATTGCAGTATTGTATTCTGCTGTATGAGTTGGTCAGTGGTGTCGAGTGGACACGTATTAGACGGGGGCTTGACATGAATGTTGGAGCGGGCGTCAATGTTACCTGTTATTCACTATCATTCATTAACTATGGTTTTCCTTGTGAGAAGCATAATTATGTTGCTCAAGAATGCTTTAAGTTAGTTTACTTGTGTTTAGAAGTGTTCAGGAGTGATTATCTCAGCATGGAAGTGTGGCTGTTGAGGTGTTTTGTCAGTCATGCTTGGCGATAGTGACCATGGCCGCTCCTGGGTGTCATGCGGGGCGAGCTGAGTGTCAGTTGCAGGCTGGGGGTCGAGGGTGTCAGGAGGTGTCAGGTAGAGTTTGGTTTGTTACTGTGAGTGTTGCTTTGTGTCTGGTAATACATGCTATTAAGTGCTAAGCCATTTAACTTTCTAAATTGTGTCAGTGGTCATCAGACCATACGTACCTTATAAGTGATTAAGTGTGTACTCTGTCATTTTGTCTTGTGATATATTATTTATGTTGCTGCCACAGAGTAAACTGGTTTTCCCATTTTATCCAGAGTTGGTTTACTTAATGATACCATTGTGCAATAATGATGCATTGTGCAGCCCTATGAGGCACCCTGATGACTCATCTGAATTTCCAGCTTCCACCCATGACCCCTTGTTATGTTGGTATCTCGTGTGAACATTTCTTCTATTTCCACTCTGTCAATCCCCTTAAGTATATTGTATGCTGCTATCATATATCTACACTCCCTCCATTTTTCTAACGTCGTCAGGTTCAGTTCCTTCAGTCGATCTTCATATCCCATCCCATGCAACTCCGGGACGAGCCTCGCCACAAATTTTTTATCCTTTTCCAGTTTCCTAATGTGTTTCTTTAGGTGGGGGCTCCATGATGGGGCTGCATACCTTAAGTCAAGTCTCGTCTCACGTAGGCAGTGTAAAACGCTCTGACTGTCTCCTTACTTAGGTTCCTGAATAATGTTCTAACTTTTGCTAGCGTAGAGTACGCTGCTGCAGATTTATCCGATTTATGTGCCACTGGACTAGAGTGTGTGTGTGAGTATTTACTATTGGTTTGTGCCTGAAGAATCGAGCTATTAGCTCTTGGACTCCGCCTTTCTAACCAATTTATTTTTCCTCTATTATCGCCACTACTTATATTTGACAAACTCACACACACACACACACACATTCCCAATAAGCAGCCTGTAGCAGGTGTCTAACATCCAGGTTCATATTTACTGCTAGGTGAACAGATCATCAGGGTGAAAGAAACTCTGACCATTTGTTTTTGCCTCGGAAGCAAGCCCGGGCCCTAAGGACTACGACCCCCCGAGCGCTGTCTACTCAGCTGCGAGCCCCCGCACCCCCCCCCCCCCCACTTCAGCAGCGAAGTGTGTGTGTGTGAGTATACTCAACCAATTTATACTCACCTATTTGTACCTGCAGGATCGAGCATTGACTCTTGGATCCCGCCTTTCAAGCCATCGGTTGTTTACAGCAATGACAATGGTCCTATTTCCCTATCATACCTAGTTTTAAAATTATGAATAGTATTTACTTCCACAACCTGCTCCTTAAGTGCATTCCATTTTCCCACTACTCTAACGCTAAAATAAAACTTCCTAACATCTCTGTGACTCATCTGAGTTTCCAGCTTCCACCCATGTCCCCTCGTCCTGTTAATATTCCGAATGAACATTTCATCTATGTCCACTCTGTCAATCCACCTGAGTATTTTAATCGTTCCTATCATATCCCCCCTCTCCCTTCTTTTTTTCTAGCGTCGTAAGGCTCAGTCCCTTCAAACGCTCCTCATACCCCATCCCTCGTAGCTCTGGGACGAGTCTCGTTGCATACCTCTGAACCTTTTCCAGTTTCATTATATGCTTCTTCAGATGGGGACTCCATGATGAAGTACCATACTCTAAGACTGGCCTCACGTAGGCAGTGTAAAGCATCCTAAATGCCTCCTTACTTAGGTTTCTGAATGATGTTCTAACTTTGGCCAGTGTAGAGTACGCTGCTGTCGTTATCCTACTTATATGTGCCTCAGGAGATAGATTAAGCGTTACGTCCACGTCCCAGGTCTTTCTCTTGCGTCGTCACAGGTAGGCAGTTCCCCTTCATTGTGTACTGTCCCTTCGGTCTCCTATCACGTAGTCCCATTTCCATAACTTTACATTTGCTTGTGTTGAACTCCAGTAGCCATTTCCCTGACCATCTCTGCAACCTGTTAAGTCCTCTTGGAGGATCCTACAATCCTCGTCTGTCACAACTCTTCTCATCAACTTTGCATCATCCGCGAACATCGAACTCTACTTCTGTAAACATGTTGTTAACATATATTAGAAATAGAATTGATCCCAGCACTGATCCTTGAGGTACTCCACTCGTTACTGTTCGCCAGTCCGACTTCTCGCCCCTTACCGTAATTCTCTGGCTCCTTCCTGTTAGGCAGTTCATTTTCCATGTTAGTGCCTTTCCTCCCACCCCAGCCTGCCTCTCGAGTTTGAATAGCAGTCTTATGTGCGGAACAGTATCAATGGCTTTTTGGCATTCCAGAAATATGCAGTCTACCCAACCTTTTCTGTCCTGCCTTATCCTCGTTATTTTATCATAGAATTCCGAAAGGTTTGTTAGGCACAATTTCCCTCTCCAGAACCCATGTTGATGTTTGTTTACAAACCTAACATTTTCCAGGTGTGCAACCAGTCTTAGCTTAATTATTCTTTCAAGTATTTTCCAGGGGATGCTTGTCAGTGATACAGGTCTATAATTAAGTGCCTCATCCCTATCACCTTTCTTGAAAATTGGTGCAACATTTGCCCTCTTCCAGCAATTGGGCAATTATCCCGACATAAGTGATTCATTAAAGATCCTTGCCAGAGGCACGCTGAGGGCTTGCACTGCTTCTTTTTGCATCCACGGTGATACTTTGTCTGGTCCAACCACTTTAGTTTCATCCATTGTTGTCAACTGTTTCATTACCTCCTCTGCTGTTACCTCTATATCTAATAGTCTTTCATCTAGGGCAATCTCTTCTAACAATGGGAGATGCTCAAGCTCGGCTGTGAACACTCCATGGAAACTGGCATTCAGTGCCTCGCAGAATTCCTTGTCACTTTCAGTATATGCCTCCTCTGTTTTCCTTGTGTTGTCACTTGGTCGTTCACCGACATTTTCCTTCTCATATGGCTGTGTAGTAATTTAGTTTTTTTCGCTTTGATCGCAATATCGTTCTCATAGTTTCTTTCCGATGATCTTCTTATGTTAATGTAATCGTTTCTAGTTCTGTTGCATCTGATCCTGTTGTCCTCTGTCCTTTGTCTTCTGTACTTCCTCCACTCACGCCTGCTGGCCATTTTTGCTTCCTGACACTGTCTATTAAACCATGGGTTATGATATTCCCTCTTACTTTTTTTACTTTACTGTTGGTATAAATCCCTCTTCGGCCTCCTGGCGTATGACTTGGTCCATCATATCTTGGACTGTTTTTCCTCTAATTTTTTCCTCCCACTGCACTTCTCCCAGATAGTCCCTTATCCTCCTATAGTCCCCTTTCCTGTAGTCAACTGTCCTTTCCCAGACCTCTTGTCCCATGGTCACAAGTTTGAATTTCATCATGTAGTCAAAGACTAGGACACAATGGTCACTGGCCCCTAGAGGTATTTCATGTTCCAAATTCTCGATGTCTTCTACGTTTTGGGTGAAAATCAGGTCTAATAGGCTCGGTGCATCTCCTCCTCTTTCCCTTGTGTCTTCCTTCACATGTTGTGTTAGGAAATTCCTGTCTATAGCACTTACTAACTTTGCTCCCCACGTTTCTTTCCCTCCATGGGAATTCGTTGATTCTCAATTTATCTCTCCATGATTTAGGTCGCCCATGACAAGCAGTTTCGCTCTGTGTGTGTGTGTGTGTGTGTGTGTGTGTGTGTGTGTGTGTGTGTGTGTGTGTGTGTGTGTGTATGTGTGTGTGTGTGTGTGTGTGTGTGTGTGTGTGTGTGTGTGTGTGTGTGTGTGTGTGTATTCACCTAGTTGTAACTAACTACGAACAATTTTTTTCCTCCACACACACACACACACACACACACACACACACACACACACACACACACACACACACACACACACAGACGTTAGAAGGAACTTTTTTAGTGTCAGAGTAGTTAACGGATGGAATGCATTAGGCAGTGATGTGGTGGAGGCTGACTCCATACACAGTTTTAAATGTAGATATGATAGAGCCCAGTAGGCTCATGAATCTGTACACCAGTTGATTGACAGTTGACAGGCGGGACCAAAGAGCCAAAGCTCAACCCCCGCAAGCACAAATAGGTGAGTACACACACACACACACACACACACACACACACACACACACACACACACACACACACACACACACACACACACACACATTCACACACACACACACACATACAAACACACACACACACACACACACACACACACACACACACAGGGGGCCTCGTAGCCTGGTGGATAGCGCGCAGGACTCGTAATTCTGTGGCGTGGGTTCGATTCCCGCACGAGGCAGAAAAAAATGGGCAAAGTTTCTTTCACTCTGAATGCCCCTGTTACCTAGCAGTAAATAGGTACCTGGGAATTAGTCAGCTGTTACGGGCTGCTTTCTGTGTGTGTGTGTGTGTGTGTGGTGTGGGGAAAAACAAACAAAAAAAAGTAGTTAGCAAATAGTTGATTGACAGTTGAGAGGCAGGCCGAAAGAGCAAAGCTCAACCCCCGCAAACACAACTAGGTGAATAAAACTAGGTGAATACACACACACACACACACACACACACACACACACACACACACACACACACACACACACACACACACGTAAAGGAACAGGTTATGAAATTAAGGATAGGGGAAAAAGGATTCATTACAAACGACAAGGAAGTGTGTGAGGAACCGAATAAGAAATTCCAGTAGGTCTTCACCTTAGAGCAAGGAGAAATTCCAGAGATAGAAGAGGGAATAGCTAACCAGGAACCACTGGAAGAATTTGAGATTAAAAGCGGGGAAGTAAGGAAGTGTTTACTAGAGTTGGATGTGACAAAGGCTATAGGCCCAGATGGAATCTCCCCTAGGATACTAAAAGGAAGGAGCAGAAGAACTGTGCCTACCACTCTCCATAGTGTATAACAAATCACTGGCAACAGGGGAACTGCCAGATATTTGGAAAGCAGCTAACGTAGTCCCGATATACAAGAAAGAGGATAGACAGGAGGCACTGAACTACAGGCCAGTGTCCCTAACCTGCATACCATGCAAGCTGATGGAGAAGATTGTGCGAAGAAAGCTAGTGGAACATCTGGAGTGAAAGAACTTTGTAACACAGCATCAACATGGGTTCAGGGATGGCAGGTCCTGCCTCACAGGATTACTTGAATTCTACGACCAGGCAACAAAAATAAGGCAAGAAAGAGAAGGGTGGGCAGACTGCATATTTTTGGATTGTCAAAAAGCCTTTGATATAGTACCACACAAGAGGCTAGTGAAAAAGCTGGAGATGCAGGCTGGTGTGAAAGGGAAGGTACTCCATTGGATACAGGAGTACCTAAGCAACAGGAGACAACGAGTCAGTGTGAGGGGTGAGGTCTCAGATTGGCGAGACGTTACGAGTGGAGTCCCGCAGGGGTCAGTCCTTGGACCTATACTGTTTCTGATATATGTAAATGATCTCCCAGAGGGTATTGAATCGATTCTCTCAATGTTTGCCGATGATGCAAAAATTATGAGGGAGGATTGAAACTGAGGACGATAGTAGGAGGCTACAAGATGACCTAGACAGACTGAGTGAATGGTCCAATAAATGGCTGTTGAAGTTCAACCCAAGTAAATGCAAAGTAATGAAACTAGGCAGTGAAAACAGGAGGCCAGACACAGGATACAGAATAGGAGATGAAGTACTTAATGAAATGGACAGAGAGAAAGATCTAGAAGTTGATATCACACCAAACTTGTCTCCTGAAGCCCACATAAAAAGAATAACGTCTGCGGCATATGCGAGGCTGACTAACATCAGAACGGCGTTCAGGAACCTGTGTAAGGAATCATTCAGAATCTTGTACATCACATATGTAAGACCAATCCTGGAGTATGCGGCCCCAGCATGGAGCCCGTACCCTGTCAAGCACAAGACGAAGCTGGAAAAAGTTCAAAGGTATGCCGTTAGTCTAGTCCCAGAACTAAGAGGCATGAGTTACGAGGAAAGGCTGCGGTAAATGCACCTTACAACACTGGAAGAAACAGGAGTAAGGGGAGATGTTACGGCCCTACTGGGGCGTAACCGGGTTCTTTTCTGGTGTTATTAGAATTTGGGAATCCGGCCCCAAGTTAGTAGAGGCTTTCAAGGGATGTGTTCCGTAACGCAAGTTAAAATAAAGGGGGAGGGATACAAATGTTCTGATTTATATATATATTCTCACCACCACCATATAAATAAATAACAATCACACGGGGTTTATAACTACACGAAAATATACAGCGTTGTCTTCCTCTGAAGACACAGGATGCTCCACGGTGCGCACTTTGAGTAGCCCGGGTTCCTTCCTCCGTGGCCCACGATGAATCCTCTTGGCTTCTCTCGGCGAATCTACCCTGGCCACAGGCCAGCCAAATCACAGTCCCACTGGGTGCTCCGTCGTGGAGGCCTTCAACCACAATCCAGCCTGTAGCTGGCAGGTTCCAATCAGCTCCGCTGTGTAGGCCACTCCTCGACCGATACTGGGATTAACTACCTACCTACCAGACTAACTACCTTTACCCCTTAATAGTACCAGTTCCCCATAGAAGCCCCACTCATATCAGTTGTAACAAGCCCTGGAACTTCTTCAGTCGATTTACATGTATGAGCATTACCTGGTTACGTTTGTCAGAGTGCCTCACTTTGTACGTGAGGTCCCCAGTCTTTTCTGTCACTATGAAGGGGCCTTCATACTTGTGGGACATAGTGTTCCCTAGTCGAGGCTTTAATACCAGGACAGGGTCGCCAGGCTGAAATACCCTTAACTTAGATTTAGCATCGTTACGTTCTTTCATCTTTTCTTGGGCCTTGCCAAGATACTTAAATGCAGCCGCCTTGCAGTCCTCGAGTCTCTGGTGGTGTTGCGCAAAGAAAGCCGAACCTTCGGATAACGTTACGTTCCCTAACAGATTCTCCTGTAACATTTGCAAGGGTCCACGAACTTTATGGCCAAAGACTAACTCAAAAGGAGAACAGCCCAATGAACTTTGTAATCCCTCTCTAGCCGCAAACAAAACATACGGTAAATTCTCATCCCAGAAGGTGTGGGAACTCTCGCACGATGTCTTCAACATCTGCTTCAGAGTTAGATGGAAACGTTCAATTACCCCCTGACTCTGTGGATGGTATGGGCTGGAAACCTTATGAGTTATTCCATGTTCCTTACAAAATTGCTCGAAAACATCAGTCTTAAAATTAGTACCATTGTCAGTTTGCACGACCCGAGGCAGTCCAAAAGTGGAAAAAAATTGCAACATACGAGCAACAACAGTTTTTGCTCGGATGTTCCTTACAGCAAAAGCCTCTGGGTAACGAGTAGTGATACACATCATCGTGATTAGGTAAATATTACCAGACTTAGTTCTAGGTAATGGTCCAACACAGTCCATTACCACCTGAGAAAATGGTTCCTCTGGCACGACAATAGGCCTTAGAGGAGCTTTAGGTGGAGTCTGGTTTGGTTTCCCAACCAGTTGACAAACAATACACGCATTACAAAATTTTGCCACATCGCTTTTCAGCTTGGGCCAGAAAAAATACTTTAAAATTTTGTGATACGTAATATTAATACCTTGATGTCCCCCCATAGGATCATCATGAGCAGCTGCCAAAACTCTTTCTCTATAGCAGGTCGGCAACATAACCTGGTGGACTACCTCCCACTCATTTGACAAGGGAGCACTCTGTGGTCTCCATTTTCTCATCAAAATCCGATCATTGTAGTAGTACCCAGTTGCTGCGTCTACAATTTCCTCCATAGAGACAGCTGTTTCATGACAATCTGCAAGAGTGGGGTCAGCTTTCTGTAACTCACTCAAGGAGGCATCTAGGCCTTGGTCAGATGCCATTGGCCGAGGCTCAACAGTGTTCTCCTCCACCTCCCCACTACTCTCTGTAGGTGGCGGTGGCAGGCTCTCCACAATGTCCTCGGCCACGTCATCGAGTCGGGCCATGAATGTGTCCGCGAGGTCCACTTGGTTTTCACCACTCGGAAAGCTCCTCGTGACCTCGGGATTTACCACCTTGGCAAGCACAGGGCTGCCCTTACATTTAAGTCCCATAGACCTGGTCACCGCACACGCAGGGTACACAACATTATCCTCTGCGGCGGGTGGATCCAGGCAAACCTTAGGGATAGGCAACATAATAGGCAGTCTGGAGTCCCCTACCTTATCCCCTGCTAAATCATTACCAACTATTACATCAACATTAGGGAAAGGTAGGTATGAAGTGACTCCGACTGTACAAACACCCTTGTGGAAATCAGATTCCAGGGTAACCTTATGGAGGGGTACTGCCCGAGTATCACTAGTGACACCCTCGACCAGTACCACCTCTCCAGTGTCGAGAGTGTTGTCACATTGCAATGCACTCTCTAAAATTAAAGTCTGGATGGCACCGGTGTCTCGGAAGATCACCACGTCCTTCCAGGAAGAACCCTCAGACAAAAGTAGTCTCCCTTTCGATAAGAATGGGGTAAGCAAGTCCAACCACTGTGGGTTGGAGGTCTTACTCCCTAACCCTTCTGAAAGCCTCAAGCCCTGTGTCACAACTAGAGCATTGGGTCTTTTTTCAGGGTGCAGTTGCCAACAACGGCTAATAGTGTGGTTTGGACGATTACAGTGACCACAAAAACGTCGGGGAGAAGAGACATTACTAACAGAATTACCCTTCGGTTCACCTTTAGGTGCCGTTGGGCTAGACACTTTAACAGGGTTAGTTATGTCTGAAACAGAAGGTGCATTAGGTAAAGGGTTAGAATGAGCTGGTCTGGACTGGCTGTGGGTATAAGGTTTGCTACTCTGTGGGGTATAATTATTTTTATTGGGCCTTTTGCCCGCCAATTGGTAGTTTTCTGCCAACTTGGCCAAATCCCCTATTTTAGAATTTAACTCTATCCTTCCTTTAATGTACTGTGATACGTTCTCTGGCATAACATCTATAAAATGCTCCATTAAAATTAAGTTCCTGAGAGCCTCGTATGTTTCGGCTTTCGCCGAGTGAATCCATCTATCAAATAATCGAATTTGATCATTCACAAATTCAGTGAGCGGTTGGTTGTGAGTAGGCCTAAGGTTACGATAAACTTGGCGGTGATCTTCAGGAGTAATTTCATATGCCCGCAAAATACATTCCCTGACTTTATCCTATTTCGAAACACTCGTCGTCAGGCATGTTTATAAAAATATCTTGTGTTTTACCCCTAAGTCTTCCCTGTAGGATTTTCACCCACTCTTCCTTTGGCCAGTTCATGGACGTGGCCACTCTCTGAAAATGGTTGAAAAACCTTTCAGGGTCAGACTCGGAAAATTCAGGCAAATTATGCTTTTTCTCATAATGCCTGGGGTTTGAATCCCCGGCAGGTGGAGTTCCAGTGGCATTCGCTCTAATTTTAGCCTCCTCGGTTTTGAGTCTTTGCTCCTCTAATTTTATTTTTGCTAACTCTAAAGCTAATTCACTTTCCCTATGAGTTGCACTTTCTGCTTGGCTAGGCTGGCATAAAGGTGTATCACTTGCCAATAGTTGTTCATCAATACAATGTTGTAATATTTCATTCACCAAAGTCCACTTTTTATCTGCGACATTTAATTCTAGGCCAAATTCCTGGCCTAACAATACTAAATTAGACTTTTTAAGTTTCTTTATCTCTACCACTGAAGGCTCCCTTGCCAGTTCCTGCATTTCAGAAGACATCACTAATAATTTAGCTCCCAGCCAAAGAAAAAATTAAAAAAATAAAAATTGGAAAAAAACAAAAATTTGCACGGCCCCTAACACAAGGCCACACTAACCTTAATCGTGAAGGGATCCAGCTGGGTGTCCAGTCAGTGCAAGAATGTCCTTTGCTAGATGAGCTGGACCCTAGGCTAGCACACAACCGTTCTGCGGAAATAAAAAATTTTAATTTTGGCACTCAAGAATCTAATTTTTTACACTTATAATGTTCCTCCCGGACTGGCCAACCACTTGTTACAACTGATATGAGTGGGGCTTCTATGGGGTACTGGTACTATTAAGGGGTAAAGGTAGTTAGAAGACAAGAGTATCAAATATGGGAGAGCTAAAAGGCCCGGCCCCCAAAATAAACTATCCACAGTAGTAATAACTTGCTACAAGACCATATATGTTAGTCTAAGGGTTGATCACTGCGCTCCCACCTTGGAAGAAGAGATACTCTGTAATTCATGTACTTATTTATTAACCCCTTAACAACCCCCATATACACTCACACCAATAACAATAATAATAATTTTACCACACTATCTTACGTTAAAAGCCTTGGTCCACATAGACAGGATACAAGGTTTACACTAATAACAAGCTAGGGTAAAGTACTACTGGATAAGCACTGAAGCTGGATGCAGCTTAGGGTAGTGAGACCATGTGGTACCCTAATACAAAACACAACTCTTAGGGTAAACAAAACACTGGCAAATACTAACCCCAGGTCTCACCAATAGTTACTACCAGAGTAGGTACACTTACTGATGCCCCGTACTTAGCTTAAGGATACAGGAACTTCAGGTAAGGGAAATAAGTAAGAGGAGAAGGGAGAAGAGTAGGGATACAGCCACAGAGTAGGTCTTATCCGCACGACACCAGCCAGAGAAGAACGAGCTAGCCACCAGCTGCCTCCCTCATGTCGTGGTGCCGGGAGGAGCCTAATTGATCGTGCAGCTAAGCACATTAAAGATCTTCCCCTATGCAACGTATTGTTACTTTATGAATGATTAGAAAGTATTAGTAAGCAAAGTTGGTGCCTATGTTATTATTTAATAATCAACCCCCAGCTCAGTCTTTAAATGCTCTTTGAGAAACAATAATAGTCTTACGTCTGGCAGGGAAGATACAAACAATTGCTATTCGAGATGCCCAACTGTACTACCAGGAAGTTTAATAGCTCAATTTTGACCTCTGGTTTCCACTGGAGAACCCAGGGTCGTAACAGCGAGCCCTAGGCAGGAGCCTTGTGTGATTCCGATGATCACTCTCCTCTCTCAGTACCACAGTGGCTAATCTCTTCCACCAGCCAGCCCCGGATAAGGCGATTCCTGATACTACCACGTCACAGGCAACCTAACACTCTCAACAGTGTTCGTCCGGGGGTGACTCACAGCTTCTTCAGAGAAAACTCGTGGAGACACTTTGGCTGCCTTGGGTAGACTGATCCATCGTCCAATACGGCAGTCCCAGGTCGACTCTGTAATCAGACACGTCATTAGTACTAGGGACGCTCTAGGGCACCTCACTTACAGGCTTAGACACAAACGTCCACCTATCCACTCCATAGATGGCGTTGCTGTCTAAGCGCCACCTCAACAGAGGTCAGCAGCGGCTATGTTACGAGCTGATTAAGACGGGAATCCAGCCCCTGTGGCCGGTATATCCCGTCCTCACTAGATGGCGTTGTCCATTTGGAGGGGGTTTCGGGAGCGGACTCACAGATGGCGTTGTCGTCATTGCTCCGTGCTACGACGCTGGACTCGGGTCCGTAACAGGAGACATGATCACAACCTTCAAAATCCTCAGGGTAATCGTACCCACATGAGCCACAGAGACATTAGAAGGAACTTTTTCAGTGTCAGAGTAGTTAACGGATGGAATGCATTAGGCAGTGATGTGGTAGAGGCTGACTCCATACACAGTTTCAAATGTAGATATGATAGAGCCCAGTAGGCTCAGGAATCTGTACAACAGTTGATTGACAGTTGAGAGGCGGGACCAAAGAGCCAAAGGTCAACCCCCGCAACACCGAGGAGGCAGCCCGTAACAGCTGTCTAACTGCTAGGTAACAGGTGCATCAGGTTAAAAGAAACTCTGCCCATCTGTTTCCGCCATCGCCGGGAATCGAACCCCGGTCCACAAGACTACGTAACCAGCGTGCTGTCCACTTAGCCACCCACCGCCCAGAGTGTGTTTGTGTGTGTGTGTGTGTGTGTGTGTGTGTGTGTGTGTGTGTGTGTGTGTGTGTGTGTGTGTGTGTGTGTGTGTGTGTGTGTGTGTGTGCGCCTGTCCGCGTGTGTGTAAGTTTCCACATTTTATCGCCGCATCCTTGCCTTCCACTATCACAGAGGAAGGGTTGGGAAGGGGACGTATCCCTTAATGCAGATAAGATAGGGGCCTCTATCTCCATAACCAAACGCCCGCCCCAACACCAATGTAGACTCGTCACCACTACCGCCCCTGAGTGTATCGACGCGGGGCCGCCACATCCCAACACCAATTTCAATTTCACAAAAGCATAATTTCCATCCCCCCGAAAAAACTCAGTTATCAGCAATCAATATCGAATTGGCGGGAGGCTATTAACGTCATGCAGTTTTGGAGACATCCATTGCTCACACACGGTAATAACTGCATTGTTGTGAGCAGAGTAGAGAGAGAACGTCGAACTCGTCAAATTATTGTCACCGATTATTATATAAAATCGATAATTACGGTTATCTCTCCTTTCTCAGATATTTTTCAATAAACAGTACGAAAAAACTTCTTATGTTTAATTCAGGTTCATCTTTGCTTTCGAGATAATCAATAATGATTAAAATCATTTTAATAAGACATGATTGCTCAAGCTGTCCTTTTTTGCAGTTCCATTAATCCCGTATCAGGTAACTGTACTAGGTAATCCAATCAAAACAACATACTCCAAACGGCACATTAATGCTGATTATTCTCTTTGAGAGCGTCGCAGTCTAGCAGTGCAGTGGGGATCCTGTTCATATACTTGCGAACAATGTAGCTGGGAGAGCATACGTGCATCCATATTAATAATGGGTAGCAGGGTCGCTGGGGAGGGCATGGTCAGGGTGGCACAACTACCATTACTCTAGCGCCTCTCACCCACCTCACAGGAGAAGGAAATTCGTAGTGTAACTTGTGATAACACCAGAAAAAAATACATACATACATATGTATGTATGTATGTATGTATGTATATATATATATATGTCGTACCTAGTAGCCAGAACGCACTTCTCAGCCTACTATGCAAGGCCCAATTTGCCTAATAAGCCAAGTTTTCATGAATTAATTGTTTTTCGACTACCTAACCTACCTAACCTAACCTAACCTAACTTTTTCGGCTACCTAACCTAACCTAATCTATAAAGATAGGTTAGGTTAGGTTAGGTAGGGTTGGTTGGGTTCGGTCATATATCTACGTTAATTTTACCTCCAATAAAAGAAAATTGACCTCATACATAATGAAATGGGTAGCTTTATCATTTCATAAGAATAAAATTAGAGAAAATATATTAATTCAGGAAAACTTGGCTTATTAGGCAAATCGGGCCTTGCATAGTAGGCCGAGAAGTGCATTCTGGCTACTAGGTACGACATATATATATATATATATATATATATATATATATATATATATATATATATATATATATGTCGTACCTAATAGCCAGAACGCACTTCTCAGCCTACTATTCAAGGCCCGATTTGCCTAATAAGCCAAGTTTTCACGAATTATTGTTTTTTCGTCTACCTAACCTACCTAACCTAACCTAACCTAGCTTTTTTTGGCTACCTAACCTAACCTTACCTATAAATATAGGTTAGGTTAGGTTAGGTAGGGTTGGTTAGGTTCGGTCATATATCTACGTTAATTTTAACTCCAATAAAAAAAAATTGACCTCATACATAGAAAAAAGGGTTGCTTTATCATTTCATAAGAAAAAAAATTATAGTAAATATATTAATTCAGGAAAACTTGGCTTATTAGGCAAATCGGGCCTTGAATAGTAGGCTGAGAAGTGAGTTCTGGCTACTAGGTACGACATATATATATATATATATATATATATATATATATATATATATATATATATATATATATATATGTCGTACCTAGTAGCCAGAACGCACTTATCAGCCTACTATGCAAGGCCCGATTTGCCTAATAAGCCAAGTTGTCCTGAATTAATAAATTTTCTCAAATTTTTTTCTTATGAAATGATAAAGCTATGCATTTCATTATGTATGAGGTCAATTTTTTTTTATTGGAGTTAAAATTAACGTAGATATATGACCAAACCTAACCAAACCTACCAAACCTAACCTAACCTATCTTTATAGGTTAGGTTAGGTTAGGTAGCCGAAAAAGTTAGGTTAGGTTAGGTTAGGTAGGTTAGGTAGTCGAAAAAACATTAATTCATGAAAACTTGGCTTATTAGGCAAATCGGGCCTTGCATAGTAGGCTGAGAAGTGCGTTCTGGCTACTAGGTACGACATATATATAAATATATACATATATATATAAATATATATATATATATATATATATATATATATATATATATATATATATATATATATATATATATATATATATATATATATATATATATATATTATTAAATATGACCGAAAAAGTAAGATTAATAATTCTAACACGAATTTTCTCAATCTTTCGTACATTACGCTTCACTGTTGGAGGTAAATCAAAAATCACTTCTCCAAAATTCATTTTTATTTCTAGTCTGACGCGACACGGGCGCGTTTCGTAAAACTTATTACATTTTCAAAGACTTCACAAATACACAACTGATTAGAACGTATCTCTGATTTTATATCTACATTTGAGTGAGGTGGTAAGGGTGATGTAGCATTAACACAAGACAGAACAGGAGGGGATATTAATAGGGTATTAAAAGTATCAACACAAGACAGAACAGAAACAATGGGTATTGAATAGAAGTGTTTGTAGAAAGCCTATTGGTCCATATTTCTTGATGCTTCTATATTGGAGCGGAGTCTTGAGGTGGGTAGAATATAGTTGTGCAATAATTGGCTGTTGATTGCTGGTGTTGTTTACTTCTTGATGTGTAGTGCCTCGCAAACGTCAAGCCGCCTGCTATCGCTGTATCTATCGATGATTTCTGTGTTGTTTACTAGGATTTCTCTGGCAATGGTTTGGTTATGGGAAGAGATTATATGTTCCTTAATGGAGCCCTGTTGCTTATGCATCGTTAAACGCCTAGAAAGATATGTTGTTGTCTTGCCTATATACTGGGTTTTTTGGAGCTTACAGTCCCCAAGTGGGCATTTGAAGGCATAGACGACATTAGTCTCTTTTAAAGCGTTCTGTTTTGTGTCTGGAGAGTTTCTCATGAGTAGGCTGGCCGTTTTTCTGGTTTTTATGGTAGGCTGGCCTCATGAGTAGGCCAGCCTACTCATGAGAAACTCTCCAGACACAAAACAGAACGCTTTAAAAGAGACTAATGTCGTCTATGCCTTCAAATGCCCACTTGGGGACTGTAAGCTCCAAAAAAACCAGTATATAGGCAAGACAACAACATCTCTTTCTAGGCGTTTAACGATGCATAAGCAACAGGGCTCCATTAAGGAACATATAATCTCTTCCCATAACCAAACCATCGCCAGAGAAATCCTAGTAAACAACACAGAAATCATCGATAGATACAGCGATAGCAGGCGGCTTGACGTTTGCGAGGCACTACACATCAAGAAGTCAACACCAGCAATCAACAGCCAATTATTGCACAACTATATTCTACCCACCTCAAGACTCCGCTCCAATATAGAAGCATCAAGAAATATGGACCAATAGGCTTTCTACAAACACTTCTATTCAATACCCATTGTTTCTGTTCTATCTTGTGTTGATACTTTTAATACCCTATTAATATCCCCTCCTGTTCTGTCTTGTGTTAATGCCACATCACCCTTACCACCTCACTCAAATGTAGATATAAAATCAGAGATACGTTCTAATCAGTTGTGTATTTGTGAAGTCTTTGAAAATGAAATAAGTTTTACGAAACGCGCCCGTGTCGCGTCAGACTAGAAATAAAAATGAATTTTGGAGAAGTGATTTTTGATTTACCTCCAACAGTGAAGCGTAATGTACGAAAGATTGAGAAAATTCGTGTTAGAATTATTAATCTTACTTTTTCGGTCATATTTAATAATATATGTCTACAGGAAAGACTGCTACCAAAATATACTAATATATATATATATATATATATATATATATATATATATATGTATATATATATATATATATATATATATATATATATATATATATATATATATATATATATATATATATACAAACAAGCCTGAATGGTCCCCAGGACTATATACAACTGAAAACTCACACCCCAGAAGTGACTCGAACCCATACTCCCAGGAGCAACACAACTGGTATGTACAGGGACGCCTTAATCCGCTTGACCATCACGACCAGACATAAGGAAGTGATAGCCGAGGCTATTTGAACCACTTCCCCGCCGGCACTCGGATGGTAATCTTGGGCATAGCATTTTATCAAATCACCTCATTCTTTGGGGCACACGTGAGGAATACAAATGCAAACAAGCCTGAATGGTCCCCAGGACTATATACAACTGAAAACTCACACCCCAGAAGTGACTCGAACCCATACTCCCAGGAGCAACACAACTGGTATGTACAGGGACGCCTTAATCCGCTTGACCATCACGACCGAACATAAGGAAGTGATAGCCGAGGCTATTTGAACCACTTCCCCGCTGGCACTCGGATGGTAATCTTGGGCATAGCATTTTATCAAATCACCTCATTCTTTGGGGCACACGTGAGGAACACAAATGCAAACAAGCCTGAATGGTCCCCAGGACTATATACAACTGAAAACTCACACCCCAGAAGTGACTCGAACCCATACTCCCAGGAGCAACACAACTGGTATGTACAGGGACGCCTTAATCCGCTTGACCATCACGACCGGACATAAGGAAGTGATAGCCGAGGCTATTTGAACCACTTCCCCGCCGGCACTCGGATGGTAATCTTGGGCATAGCATTTTATCAAATCACCTTATTCTTTGGGGCACATGTGAGGAACACAAATGCAAACAAGCCTGAATGGTCCCCAGGACTATATACAACTGAAAACTCACACCCCAGAAGTGACTCGAACCCATACTCCCAGGAGCAACACAACTGGTATGTACAGATACGCCTTAATCTGCTTGACCATCACGACCGGACATAAGGAAGTGATAGCCGAGGCTATTTGAACCACTTCCCCGCCGGCACTCGGATGGTAATCTTGGGCATAGCATTTTATCAAATCACCTCATTCTTTGGGGCACACGTGAAGAAAACAAATGCAAACAAGCCTGAATGGTCCCCAGGACTTTATACAACTGAAAACTCACACCCCAGAAGTGACTCGAACCCATACTCCCAGGAGCAACACAACTGGTATGTACAGGGACGCCTTAATCCGCTTGACCATCACGACCGGACATAAGGAAGTGATAGCCGAGGCTATTTGAACCACTTCCCCGCCGGCACTAGGATGGTAATCTTGGGCATAGCATTTTATCAAATCACCTCATTCTTTGGGGCACACGTGAGGAACACAAATGCAAACAAGCCTGAATGGTCCCCAGGACTATATACAACTGAAAACTCACACCCCAGAAGTGACTCGAACCCATACTCCCAGGAGCAACACAACTGGTATGTACAGGGACGCCTTAATACGCTTGACCATCACGACCGGACATAAGGAAGTGATAGCCGAGGCTATTTGAACCACTTCCCCGCCGGCACTAGGATGGTAATCTTGGGCATAGCATTTTATCAAATCACCTCATTCTTTGGGGCACACGTGAGGAACACAAATGCAAACAAGCCTGAATGGTCCCCAGGACTATATACAACTGAAAACTCACACCCCAGAAGTGACTCGAACCCATACTCCCAGGAGCAACACAACTGGTATGTACAGGGACGCCTTAATACGCTTGACCATCACGACCGGACATAAGGAAGTGATAGCCGAGGCTATTTGAACCACTTCCCCGCCGGCACTCGGATGGTAATCTTGGGCATAGCATTTTATCAAATCACCTCATTCTTTGGGGCACACGTGAGGAACACAAATGCAAACAAGCCTGAATGGTCCCCAGGACTATATACAACTGAAAACTCACACCCCAGAAGTGACTCGAACCCATACTCCCAGGAGCAACACAACTGGTATGTACAGGGACGCCTTAATCCGCTTGACCATCACGACCGGACATAAGGAAGTGATAGCCGAGGCTATTTGAACCACTTCCCCGCCGGCACTCGGATGGTAATCTTGGGCATAGCATTTTATCAAATCACCTCATTCTTTGGGGCACACGTGAGGAACACAAATGCAAACAAGCCTGAATGGTCCCCAGGACTATATACAACTGAAAACTCACACCCCAGAAGTGACTCGAACCTATACTCCCAGGAGCAACACAACTGGTATATACAGGGACGCCTTAATCCCTGTCCGGTCGTGATGGTCAAGCGGATTAAGGCGTCCCTGTACATACCAGTTGTGTTGCTCCTGGGAGTATGGGTTCGAGTCACTTCTGGGGTGTGAGTTTTCAGTTGTATATAGTCCTGGGGACCATTCAGGCTTGTTATTAGTATATTTTGGTAGCAGTCTTTCCTGTAGACATATATTATTAAATATGACCGAAAAAGTAAGATTAATAATTCTAACACGAATTTTCTCAATCTTTCGTACATTTCTTTTCACTGTTGGAGGTAAATCAAAAATCAATTCTCCAAAATTCATTTTTATTTCTAGTCTGACGCGACACGAGCGCGTTTCGTAAAACTTATTACATTTTCAAAGACTTTAGTTTACAAATACACAACTGAATAGAACTTACGCATCTCTGATTTTATATCTACATTTGAGTGAGGTGGATGGGATGAGGTGGCATTAATAGGGTATTAATTTCATCAACACAAGACAGAACAAGAGGTGGCATTAATAGGGTATTAATTTCATCAACACAAGACAGAACACGAAACAATGGGTATTGAATAGAAGTGTTTGTAGAAAGCCTATTGGTCCATATTTCTTGATGCTTCTATATTGGAGCGGAGTCTTGAGGTGGGTAGAATATAGTTGTGCATTAATTGGCTGTTGATTGCTGGTGTTGACTTCTTGATGTGTAGTGCCTCGCAAACGTCAAGCCGCTTGCTATCGCTGTATCTATCGATGATTTCTGTGTTGTTTACTAAGATTTCTCTGGCGATGGTTTGGTTGTGGGAAGAGATTATATGTTCCTTAATGGAGCCCTGTTGCTTATGCATCGTTAAACGCCTAGAAAGAGATGTTGTTGTCTTGCCTATATACTAGGTTTTTTGGAGCTTACAGTCCCCAAGAGGGCATTTGAAGGCATAGACGACGTTAGTCTCTTTTAAAGCGTTCTGTTTTGTGTCTGGAGAGTTTCTCATGAGTAGGCTGGCCGTTTTTCTGGTTTTATAGTAAATCGTCAGTTTATAGTTTTTTATATAAACTATAAAACCAGAAAAACGGCCAGCCTACTCATGAGAAACTCTCCAGACACAAAACAGAACGCTTTAAAAGAGACTAAAGTCGTATATATATATATATATATATATATATATATATATATATATATATATATATATATATATATATATATATATATATATATATATATATATATATATATATATATATATATATATATATATATATATACATTTATATGCAAGAATTATCACAAAAACACTGATCCAAGTATGCAGAATAACGACATGTAAAAAATAGAGAATGCTTAACGCGTTTTTGGCTAATTTGCCTTCATCAGAGCAATGTAGAACGAAGATAAGAAAACATTGCTGATCAGACCTTTATATCCGCCTGGGCCGATCACCTGACCACCAAGAATAAGTGAAGGAAAGGAATTATAAGAAAGAAGGCAACTGCAGAAGGCAGTTACTGCCTTCTGCAGTTACCTTACTAGTAGCTTAAACGAAGCTAGCGAAGTGGCTTAAACTTCGACTAGATGAAATCGTTTACCACATTGCCCGAATTAACTAGACAAAACCACATAACAGAAATTTTTCCAATATGAAAAGTCCACACACCAAAAAAAAACGTAATGTACCAGGAGAGGTTAGCAATCATTAAAGCTAAACTCGAAAACCTGAAACCTGTAAATGGCACCGTGTGGGCCCAAGTAGCCAATACCAACAATGTAGTGAAAAAAGATGGATGTTGTCTTTCAAATAACAAATTTACATAAGATGAAAAAGCAGACTAGGATAATTATTCAAATGGTGAGATCGAGAATCATTCAAGGACTACCTGACATAACAACAGCAGTAACCAAGGCAGACCAAATGCAATTAGAGAGAGAATCAGCCATGGAGCTCCTCAGAGGTCTACGCCTTCAAGAGGCTGAAAGAGATTTGTTAAAAATGCTCAGGCTGGAGTCATATACCATATCACGAGAAAACAGAAAAACTAAACCACTGAAATTAATATTTATGAACGAAGCAGCTCCAAGAAACTTGATGAACCGAGAACGAGATCTCAGAGCAATGAGAGGATTTGAAAGAGTCTACCTCGGAAATGACATGAACAAGGAGGAAATACAAGCAAAGATAGAACACAGAAAAAGTAGAGCAGAGAGAAGGCATAATGGGTGGAGAATAGGCAGCAGCCAGCAAGAGTAGAGAGTGAGACAAGAGATAGGAAACTATCATTTCCCAGGAAATACGAGACCAGCACCCACACAGTAGCAATAAAGTGCAAGAACATATATTACAGCAATAAAGAGCAGCCAGGGGGCCCCAGGTAGAAGGATTCAGCTTCCAAACTTGACAAGGAGCGAAAACCCAGAGCACCTTCAGATCCATACTTCCTCCCACATTTCCGGCCCATACCCAGCCTGTGAACTAGACAGTTAAAGAGCAATATAATACTAAATACTCCGAAGATCTTGTACACCAATGTTGATAGGTTAACAAATGGAGCAGATGAACTCAAAGAAAGGACTGAGGAAACAGACAGGAAAACAGACAGAAACGGAAACAGGGGCGATGCCCAACCAACTAGGCTTGACCTGGTCTTCACACAGAATGAGACGGAGATTGAAAACATATTGACTGAAACGCCATTAGGAACCAATAACCACTATGTTTTAATCTTTGAATGTAGAGCGACAATGAAGGCCATAATAAGATTAATCAAGGGAGCAGAATATACATCATACAGCATACAGGAATGGGGTATACCAGAAGGTCAGCTATTTCCCGAGGCGGATAGAATAGGAAAGAGAACTTAGAGGAAACTCAACACAGGACTTGATAGACTACGTAACGGACAAACTCAAACAAGCTGAAGAAAGATTTATACCACCACTAAGGGTTAAGGGAAGCATGTCGAGCAATAGCCCTCATAGTTCAACAGTGTCTGGAAGCAAAAAGAAGACGCAAAAGAGCATTGACGCAGTACAGATAATACAGAACAGAAGGAAACCACAATGTATACAAAGTGACCCGAAATGAGTAAATAGGTACCTGGGAGTTAGACAGCTGCTACGGGCTACTTCCTGAGTGTGTGTGTGTGTGTGTGTGTGTGTGTGTGTGTGTGTGTCAGAGAGGAATATATGTAGTAATGATAGAAGAAAAATAGATGGGTTAGATAGGCGTGGTCCAATAGCTATTACCCCGATTCTACAGGCACAAATAATTAATACAAATAGTAAATACACACACAAAATTAAAATTAAAAAAGTAGGAACTAAACTCAATATCTAGCAATGAATAACGTCTTTTAACCAAGGCAAGAGCTTGAAAAGAGGCAGTGAGGTATAGAATCCTTAACTGCTGGAAACAGGAATCTCTATTCAAAGACATAATACCCGCGCAAAAATAGGAAAAAACTATTTGTTGAACCTAACTAGAACTGATATTTAATCTTGCCCGTATGCAGAGGTAACCAACTCTGAACCCAACATGGTATTAAATGATTAGTCTATATTGACTTCTGGGAATCTTGAGTAATTAAGAGAGAAGTGTTTAGGGAAGAGAACAAAAGGTAGAAAGGATTAGGAACACAAAAGCAATAAGAGAATTTACGTCAAGAATTTCACAGAACGAAGAACTCAACATAGACTCCCTCCAGAAAACAATTGATTGTCTCATGCATAAATGGCCCAACCAATTGGGGTGGGCGGTCTCGCTTCATGCAGGTCGGCGTTCAATCCCCGAAGTCCAACTGTTTGGGCACCATTCCTTCCCCCTGTCCCATCCCAAATCCTTATCCTGAATCCTTTCCAGTGCTATATAATCGTAATGGGTTGACGCTTTCCCCTGAAAATTCCCTTCCCTTCACGCATATATGTTGTTGAAATTGAATTGAAATTGAAATAAGTTTATTGAGGTAAAATACACATAAAGGGATGAGGTAGCTCAAACTATTCTCATCCCGTTCAGTACATCGTGTTAATACATACATAGACACACATCATAAACAATAAACATATTACCGAACATTCTTAGAGATAAATATATACATTACCTTAAATGTTGTGGGATCGCTAATGTTTATTGTTTGTCAGATATAAAGGAACGAAAGATAACAGAATAAGCAATGGATTATCCTGGCGGTGCATGGAATAAAGGCAAGAAAGAAAGAATGCAACGGAGATAAAAAGAAAGAATGGAAGGCAGTAAGAAAGAAGGGAAGGGCTAGAAAGCAAGCAAGGTGCTTGCAACCAAGAAGGGCAGAAGAGAGCCAGGAAGGAACATCAATGCGATATAAGGAATAAAAAAGCCCCAAGGAAACAAGGAAATTATTTAGGAATTAGGTGCAAGGACCCAAGTACAGAAGAAGCGGAGAAATATATATCATGGAAGCAAAGAGGCAGAAACCTTGGAAAGTGCTCTAAGTTAGCCAGATTTCCATCTAACATGTGCTGAAATTTCACTTCCAATAGCCAAGAAGCACAAATTAAACCAACGACACTGTTTTGGAATACATTGAAACAGTGAGTACAAAAGACACACTCGGACGAGTCAGAAGCGCACTAGCATACAGAGGCATCAGGTGTAGAACCGGTAAAAACTGTAAAGGTTCTACGATGGAGAGAACCCGAGATTCCTGCTACAGAAAGAAGAAATCCCACATTGACATACCTCGCAATCGGCATGATTGAATTAGCAATGCGGTAGCGTTTATTGTTGTGACTCCCAGTACAAATCTAAATGTTTCGCAACATAAATCTAAGAACTGGAAATCTGGTTATTTCTGACCGTTAATAATGTCCCTATAGACCCTATAGTATTCTCCTTCCAAATAAGAAATACTTTCTTCAGATACACTAAATCACTGGTGTATTGAGATTCCAGAGAATGCCAAAAAAGAATGACCTTACCATCAGAAAGTAAGGGAACTATCAGGAGAATAGTGCCACTGTGCTTTGCCTTCCTTTCATATCTGAACTTAAAAATCTCACTAATAATAATAATAATAATAATAATAATAATTTTATAATAATAATTTTATTTAGGTAAGGTACATACATAAAGAGATTTTACAAAGTTTGTTGGCTTTATAGATAGAGCTAGTACATACAATGCCTAAAGCCACTATTACGCAAAGCGTTTCGGGCGTTAATGTCCTTCGTCCTCTTGACATAAAGCTCCCCTTTCGACAAACTAATACTCTCCGTAGTAATCTGGTTCACACTGCTCCACCTGCTTCTAATGCTGCGAGTGTCAATTCTATTTCCTGCTCGTCGAGTCCTCTCCAATGCTTTTGGAAAACTGGCCTTACACTAAATGATAAACTTAAGTAACGCAAAATAAGTGTTAATTTTGTAGACACTAATAAGGCTCTATTCTCTCATGTTAGGAACAGTAGTGGGAAGTATAAAGGAAGGGTGCTTTTTTTCACCCTCCAGTCATAGTAAAATTTTCGATCAACCTTCATGACTGCACCGTCCAGTCATGCCATATTTTTTCAGTGAGATGAATCTCAACTGCACACTGCAGTCATAAAAATTTCCATTAACCTCTGTGACTGGATCCTCCAGTCATACCATATTTTTGGGTGAATCTCAATGGCTCCCTTCACTTATATATATATATATTTTCCCAAGGAAATTAAACTGGCCCCCTCCGGTCATCCCTAATTTTGGTTACCTCGGCAAACCATGACTCCAGTCATCCCTAATGTTCAATGATGTCATTAACCAGTATTCATCCTTCTTTAATCAGTCCATTTTCCCTGATTACATATATAAACTCATTTTCATATATTTCATATATAATCCCATTTTCATATATATTTCCATTTTCTATGATTACATATTTAAATCCATTTTCAATTATTTCATATTTAATCCCATTTTCATATATATTCCCATTTCTAAAGATTTATTATTTCTAATTAAAAGATTGTATATTAAACATAAGAATGAAATTGCAGAAGGCCTTTTGGTGGACCATACAGTATCTCCTATTTAGTTACACCCATGTTGAACCAATCATTAACTACCACTTTGAAATAGAATAAAGCTGCAGAAGACCTATACATAAGAAGCAAGGAAAATAACACAATATTCTTACCCTTGTATTAACCTATGTCTCTCCTAAAATTATAAACTTTTCTATTGTTTTAAATAAATACCTTATTAATATCGCCTAAGATTCATCAACTTTAAGAATGTCACATATTTACAACTGTAGAAGACCCTAATAATACCTGTTTTTATACCTATTCATTCACTCTTTGCATATCTATAAAATAGCTTATTTATTCAAATTCTTTTAGTAGAGAACATTAAAATTGTAAGTAAGACTGTTAGTGCCCTCAGCCAAAGATTGTTTACTCGTAACTAATATTTTTTTTTTACTGTACAACCAATGATGGTTTATTGAGCAAAAGTATGAATGAAAACGCCGTCTTTCTATTCATATTAAACAAAAGAGATAACACAGAGTCTGGACCGACAAGTGTCTCACTCATTTAGCATTAAAATCTCCAAGCTCCCAACAAGATTATGACTCAATGCTCATTAAAATCTCGACACCATCAACAAAAGTTATGTCAAACATGTACCCAGCCACTTTGACGGGATGATAGAGCGACGGTCTCGCTTCATGCAGGTTGGTGATCAACCCCCGACTGTCCAAATGGTTGGCCCTTATTCCTTTCCCCCGTCCCATCCCAAATTCTTATCCTGATCCCTTCCAAGTGCTTTAAAGTCGAAATGGCTTGGCGCTTTTCTCTAATAATTACAAAAAATCAAACATACAATTCTAAATAAAATCCATTCTGTAACATTGTTCAATCGATTCATCTTATCCTAACTTTATAATAATCCCTCCACAGCTCATTAACTCCCAGAACATCATCCCCACACCGCATAGTAACATCAATTCATCTCTATCGTATCAAATATTTGTTCAATGTATATATATATTCTCCGTGGCGTAGTGGTAAGTCACTAGCCTGGCGTTTCGCGAGCGCTTTATCCTGGGTTCGAATCGTGGCCGGAGAGAATTTACTGGGCGCAAATCCTTAACTGTATCCTCTGTTTAACTCAACAGTAAAATGTGTACTTAGTTGTAACAACGATTCTTCGCGGGGGTCGTATTCCAGGGACCATAGGGTTAAGGAGGCGATGAGTCACAATAACGTGGCTAAAGTAAGTTGACCAGACCACGTACTAGAAGGTGAAGGGACGACGACGTTTCGGTCCGTCCTGGACCATTCTCAAGTCACAATCGACTTGAGAATGGTCCAGGACGGACTGAAACGTCGTCGTCCCTTCACCTTCTAGTGTATGTTCTAGTTAACATAGGATTAAGGACCTGCCCGAAACGCTACTCGTACTAGTGGCTGTACAAGAATGTAAGAACTCTTGTATATATAAATAAATAAAATAATAATAAGCAAATATTCTTAAACGTCCCATAATTTATGAAAACGATGTTCACCACAGTTCCTAATAGTAAGTAGCAGTATATAGCTTGTGCGGCATTGTCATTAGAACAAAGGTGTTTTGTGTCTCTAAGTGCAGCGTGATATCACTGGTGATATCACTGGTGATATCGCTGGTGATATCGCTGGTGATATCACTGGTGATATCACTGGTGATATCACTGGTGATATCACTGGTGATATCGCTGGTGATATCACTGGTGATATCACTGGTGATATCGCTGGTGATATCGCTGGTGATATCACTGGTGATATCACTGGTGATATCACTGGTGATATCACTGGTGATATCGCTGGTGATATCACTGGTGATATCACTGGTGATATCGCTGGTGATATCACTGGTGATATCACTGGTGATATCGCTGGTGATATCACTGGTGATATCACTGGTGATATCACTGGTGATATCACTGGTGATATCGCTGGTGATATCACTGGTGATATCGCTGGTGATATCGCTGGTGATATCACTGGTGATATCGCTGGTGATATCGCTGGTGATATCACTGGTGATATCGCTGGTGATATCACTGGTGATATCACTGGTGATATCGCTGGTGATATCACTGGTGATATCACTGGTGATATCACTGGTGATATCACTGGTGATATCGCTGGTGATATCACTGGTGATATCGTTGGTGGTAATGCTGTTGATATCACTGATAGTCCATATCACTGGTGTGATATCACTGCTGATCCAAACAAGGTCTTGTATCAACTAGTCATTAGCACCAAATGTGAAAGTGTCATCCAATGTAGCGTGACGTTATTGGACGGTATAAAACACCTTTGGTGTTAATGACAATGTGTTAATGGCCGTTGTTACTGTGTCAGTGACCTCGTTGTTATTGTGCCAGTAACCTCGTTGATACTGGGTCAATAACTTCGTTGTTACTGGGCCAATAACTTCGTTGTTACTGGGCCAATAACTTCGTTGTTACTGGGCCAATAACTTCGTTGTTACTGGGTCAATAACTTCGTTGTTACTGGGCCAATAACTTCGTTGTTACTGGGTCAATAACTTCGTTGTTACTGGGCCAATAACTTCGTTGTTACTGGGTCAATAACTTCGTTGTTACTGGGCCAATAACTTCGTTGTTACTGGGCCAATAACTTCGTTGTTACTGGGCCAATAACTTCGTTGTTACTGGGCCAATAACTTCGTTGTTACTGGGCCAATAACTTCGTTGTTACTGGGCCAATAACTTCGTTGTTACTGGGTCAATAACTTCGTTGTTACTGGGCCAATAACTTCGTTGTTACTGGGTCAATAACTTCGTTGTTACTGGGTCAATAACTTCGTTGTTACTGGGCCAATAACTTCGTTGTTACTGGGCCAATAACTTCGTTGTTATTGGGCCAATAACTTCGTTGTTACTGGGCCAATAACTTCGTTGTTACTGGGCCAATAACTTCGTTGTTACTGGGCCAATAACTTCGTTGTTACTGGGCCAATAACTTCGTTGTTACTGGGCCAATAACTTCGTTGTTACTGGGCCAATAACTTCGTTGTTACTGGGCCAATAACTTCGTTGTTACTGGGCCAATAACTTCGTTGTTACGGAGCGGCAGTGACCTCGTTGTTACGGTGAAAGTGCCCTCATTGTTACGGTGCCAAGAATATGATAACCATTGAGTCAGCCTGCACAAGTAACCCGGCTCCGTTTTCTGTTTTCCCCTTGAGCTTTCAGGCAAATATTCCCATCGTCACTTTATTCGTCACTATTACGCCCTGTAGAGCAACCATTGCAAATGTGCATGAATTCTGTCCTCAACATTGAGGACAGTGGCGAGAAACAATAGGCAGAGTTTCTTTCACCCTATGCCCCTGTTACCTAGCAGTAAAATAGGTACCTGGGTGTTAGTCAGCTGTCACGGGCTGCTTCCTGGGGGTGGAGGCCTGGTCGAGGACCGGGCCGCGGGGACACTAAAGCCCCGAAATTATCTCAAGATAACCTCAAGATAACATGCAATATTTTTCGGCTGTAAGACGCATTCTTCAAAATCGCCATTCTGGTAATCCTTCCAATATTCCGTCCTAAAAGTTTATTTCAGGAGTATTTTATCAGATCTTTGACAGCTGGTGACCGACAAAGCTCCTCATTCAGACGAGGATTGTCGCAGATATATATATATGTGTGTGTGTGTGTCTGTGTGTGTGTGTGTGTGTGTGTGTGTGTGTGTGTGTGTGTGTGTGTGTGTGTGTGTGTGTGTGTGTGTGTGTGTGTGTGTGTGTGTGTGCATGTGTGTGTGTGTGTGTTTGTGTGAGCGTGGGGGGGGGGAGAGGGAATTCGACCTTGGAAAAAGGATTGTACGTGTTTTTCGGTCTTTTTGCTGCCTTCGGAGAATCGGGGAAATTTGCCAATAGATGGTTCTGCTGCTTTACACTAGCTTTTCTTTTCAATGTTTTTATCTTGAGCTATTATTTTTTTTGCTATCACGTTATGGAACCAGGTTTATAGGACTTTTGGAGTCAGGTTTATAGGACGTTTGGAGCCAGGTTTATAGGACTTTTGGAGCCAGGTTTATAGGACTTTTGAAGTCAGGTTTATAGGACTTTTGGAGCCAGGTTTATAGGACTTTTGGAGTCAGGTTTATATGATTTTTCGAGTCAGATTTTTAGGACTTTAAGAACCAGGTTTATAGGACGTTTGGAGCCAAGTTTATAGGACGTTTAGAACCAAATGTATAGGACTTTTGGAGCCAGGTTTATAGGACTTTAGGAACAAGATTTATAGAACTTTTGGAACCAGGTTTATAGGACTTTTAGAACCAAATTAATAGGACTCTTGGAACCAGGTTTATAGGATTTTTGGAGCCAGGTTTATAGGACTTTAAGAACCAGATTTATAGGACTTAAAGAGCCAGATTTACAGGACTTTAGGAACCAGGTTAATAGGACTTTAGGAACCAGGTTTATAGGATTTTAGGAACCAGGTTTATAGGACTTTTGGAGCCAGGTTTATAGGACTTATAGAACCAGGTTTATAGGACTTTTAGAAGCAGGTTTATAGGACTTTTAGAACCAAATTTATAGGACTTTTAGAACCAAGTTTATAGGACTTTTAGAACCAAATTTGTAGGACTTTTAGAACCAGGTTTATAGGACTTTAGGAACCAGGTTTAAAGGACGTTTGGAACGTGATTTACAAGAGTTAGAAAATCAAGTTATTATGATTTAAGGCAGCAGGGTTAGATGACGCAGTTCAGTTTTGGTCGCCATACTATAGATTTAAATTCACTACAACGCGTTCAGCGTTAGGATGACAAAATTTATTCCGTAAATTAATAACTTCCATTTGAAGAGTGAGATTGAACATACATTTTCTATAAAGGCGAAGATTTAGGGGTGACGATTGTAATGAACAAGATGGGCATAACAAAGGGGATATTAAATAAGGAGTTAAATATATCAACAGAAAAAAGTGTGTGAGAAAAAGTGGATATGTTGGATAAGTTTCTATTTTTCGAGAGATTTGGTTAAATAATGTATAGAAATAGTGTTGATGATTGTTGACTAGATTTGTTGGTGAAAAACAGACCCAATTAATTATTCTTTAATACAATATACAACTAATTGCGTTGCTCTTCTTGTACTAATGAATTAACCAATACTAACGCAAATTAATTTAGTAACTCGTTCAAAGAAAATGAGATTCCAGTGGAAATTTCCTTTAAAAAAGGATACTATTGCCAGGCTATTAAAATATCTACATTCAATGTAAATTAATTACTTAAAACCTCCAGTCCAGCATTAGAATCAATAAAAAATTGTTCTCTTTAACTAGATCAAATAATATAATAAATAAAATCTTCACCTCACCAATGTCGTCCATAAATGGGCAGAAAATTGACCTGGGCCCAGATTCACGAAGCAGTTACGCAAGCACTTAGGAACATGTACATCTTTTCTAAATTTTTGGCGGCTTTCTTTACAATTATTAAACAGTAATGAGCTCCAAAGCACCTAGAAGCTGTTTATAACAATAACAACACTTGATTGGGAAGTTTTCAAACTTGTAAACTGTTTAATAAATGTAACCAAAGCCGTCAAAAATGGAGGAAAGATGTTCACGTTCGTAGGTACTTACTTAACTGCTTCGTGAATTTGGCCCCTGGCTACTAGAAGCGTCACTAAGTCTGTGGAAGGAGGGAGACGCCATTGTAAACAGAGTAAATTTCTCGTGACTAAGTACTCGAGGCAGCCACGTTAATACTCGTAACCCGACCCATGTTTTCCTGTTTCAGCTGCCGCTGTCTCAACATTACGGGAGCACCTTGTTTCCGGTTGTCAAATAATTTCCATTGTATTACAGAGCTTTCTGATATTATACCACACAACCCGTGATGGAGCGGGCGAACACACAAAATCGGGTGAGCCTCTCATAATCAATTAACAAACAATAATATGCCATATTTGTGATTAGGAAGTTATTTACAGTAGCTATTATAAGGAAGGTGGAGGTGGTTGGGAGAAGTCCCTTTGTACGTACAATGAAACTTGGTTATATGAACCAACCTACTATTTGCTTACCGTCGAACAGAGGTCCTAACCGCTCCCTGACAGGACAAAACAGCCGACCTCGGCTGCCACACTCCCGCTACCGGCGGTCGACCACTAATGGACACTGGAGTGCTTGCAGTTACTCAAGAGGTCACCCTGGTAAGCGTCTGATTCTGGGAGAGGGGTTCAGTGTCGCCTTTATTCATTGGTACGGCTCACACTGCCTAGCTGTCACGAGTACACACCCCCTCTTGAGCCGCCGTGACTCCCCGCACTCTCCTTACTGTGGAATGATCTCCCAATTCCCCTTAGTTAGTTATAGTCCACTATCAGCCAAGTTATAGCCGTGTCTTCCTCTTTCTCTCTCTCTAGCCAGGAAGCCTCACCAGGACTTTTACAATCACTACCACTAACTTATACAATCAGTGGTGTTTATAATTTTTTCAGTCATTCTCACTCATATTGGATGAGTGCATGAGTGAGAGCGGTTGGGCACCTTTCCTTTCCTCCGTCCTTTTTATATCTCTATCTTCATCTCCCTTGCAAGTGCTAGGTAGTCGCCATTGCTTAGTACTTTCTCCTGATAATTACTTTACCTTATCCAACACTCATACACATGTATTAACAACTCACACTCAGCTGTTAACCTCTCACACTCATGTTAACCTCTCACACTCATGTTAACCTCTCACACTCATATGTTAACCTCTCACACTCATATGTTAACCACTCACACTCATATGTTAACCTCTCACACTCATATATTAACCTCTCACACTCATATGTTAACCTCTCACACTCATATATTTACCTCTCACACTCATATGTTAACCTATCACACTCATATATTAACCTCTCACACTCATATGTTAACCTCTCACACTCATATATTTACCTCTCACACTCATATGTTAACCTATCACACTCATATGTTAACCACTCACACTCATATGTTAACCTCTCACACTCATATATTTACCTCTCACACTCATATGTTAACCTATCACACTCATATGTTAACCACTCACACTCATATATTAACTTCTCACACTCATATATTAACTTCTCACACTCATATGTTAACCTCTCACACTCATATATTAACCACTCACACTCATATATTAACCTCTCACACTCATATATTAACCTCTAACACTCATATATTAACCTCTCACACTCATATATTAACCACTCACACTCATATATTAACCACTCACACTCATATGTTAACCACTCACACTCATATGTTAACCTCTCACAACTATGTACTTAATAACTATACTAACAGCGAACTTGCTCCATCTCCCTTCAAAATACACCAACAACATTCTTGCTCCTTTCTTGCACAGCATTCCTTTTCTATCAACTTACAGCATATGCCAACATCACTTTTGCTTCTATGCAGCACAGCATTCTGCAGTCCATCAGCATTCTTGCTCTTGCAACTTACACCAACAGCATTCTTGTATTGCAACCTTCACCAACATCATTCTTGCTTCTGTGCAGCACAGTATACTACATTTCAACAGCATTCTTCCTCTAGCAATCTACGCATGCATCATTCTTGTGTCAACACTGCACAGCATAATACAGTCCAACAGCATACTTTCTCCTGCAACCTACACCAACATCATTCCTGCTTCTAGGCAGCACAGCATGTACCAATATCATTCCTGCTTCTAGGCAACACAGCATGCACCAATATCATTCCTGCTTCTAGGCAACACAGCATGCACCAATATCATTCCTGCTTCTACGGCCAACAGCATACACCAACAGCAGTTAAACTGTGGGGGGATGGAGGCGATAGTCACCTCACACAAGCAAAAAGACTCCCAAGAGTCACATTGGCCATTAGCCGCCTCAACGGGGAATATCGCCCTGCCTGCTCCTGTTTAAACGGTATCTACCTGTTTCACGAAAATATTATTTTAAAATTAAAATGAGTCTCAGATATACGAGTTAGTCCACAGGTAAAAGGAATGGTGTAAGGAGTCTTCTTCATGGTGGGGTCAGGAGAATAATTTTTTTTCGGTGTCAGGAGACTTCTTTTTGGTTGTGTCAGGAGACTTCTCTGTGACAATGTCGAGAGATTTCTCTGTGACAGTGTCGGGAGACTTCTCTCACTTCCAAGAACACACGACCATTCTCAGCGCCCACACACTGAACCAATAATGCCACCTTCGTGATCACAATGTTTTGGGGTCCTTTGCCCATGCCAACAGCCCTCACATTTTGACTCCACTTTACATAAAAAAATGAAAGCAAATTTCACACACACACACACACGCACACATTCAAAATATGTGAAAGAAACTTGTGTAAGGAATTCTTTAGGATCTTACATAACACATATGTCATACCATTCTTATAATATGCAGCTCCAGCGTCAAGTCTCATGTCAAGCACAACAATAAATTGGAGAGGGTTCGAAGGTATTACAACTGGTATCGCAGTTGAGGGGTGTGGGAAATTTTATCCACTATATCTATATGATTATCTAAGAAATGTATAATTTCTATATCATATCTAAATCATAACAAAACTTATATTAGAATCATATCAGAATCACTACAGATTCATTATGCATCTGGATCCTAGATGACAATGCCACTATGATCACGTTCACCAGAGGGCCCTATAAGTGCCTACATGACTTTGTGCATGATTACTCAAGTATCTAGTAGCTTCGAAAAGAATATCTTAATTAAAAAAACTATTAGAACAATCAATCGATTTCCGGTCAGGATTAAATCAAATCCTTAATAAGAATCAGTAGTGCCAGCAAGTACTACTTATAATCATTAAATCTTATATCTAATTATATTATAATTACATCTCAAACATATGTCTAAACAGTAGAAATAATCAATCAATATTCATTGTAAGCTACCGTCTCTAGGAAGAGGGTGGAGCCAAACTTGGGAGTGACGTGACCTACGGTGGCACCCCGAGGTAGAAAGTCTTTGTTTACGTACTGGGTGACAACATGTGATGGTGCCTTGCGAACTTTATTTTGTAAAGGACACCATAATATCATACCTTACCTTGAGGTTACCTTGAGGTGCTTCCGGGGCTTAGCTTCCCCGCGGCCCGGTCGTCGACCAGGCCTCCTGGTTGCCGGACTGATCAACCAGGCTGTTGGACGCGGCTGCTCGCAGCCTGACGTATGAGTCACTGCCTGGTTGATCAGGTATCTTTTGGAGGTGCTTATCCAGTTCTCTCTTGAACACTGTGAGGGGTCGGCCAGTTATGCCCCTTATGTGTGGTATCATATGTTAATCTTAAATCATATCATATCTTAAATCATATCATATCTTAAATCACCAGTGATTATGCTCTAGAACTGGGGAAATACCTGGACAATATCACCAAGGAAAAATTCCTAGTAATTTAACTAAATAAGAGTGTAGAGTGAAGCTCACCCACCTGTGGTGCCACCTCCACCTCCACCATCATCACTTATCTTAGCCAACTGCAAATGCAATTAAGAACATAATCACTTTGCAATGTTACTAGAATAATAAATAGCAAAGCTGTGAAACAAAATAAAGTGGCCAAACACTCTACAAAAGAGTTATCAGTCTGGCCACTTGTCAGATGGCAACCAGCACTCAGACATAAGTATATTTGAGTGTTAATTGTCCACTTGTATGCTTGTATAACCTTAATATATCCAATAAGTCTGTTTGTCATTATAGGGTGAGGCAATGCCTCATATCTCAGTAAGTTTTATTAATAGTGTAGCGACTGAATCTTTTTAAAGTAACCAGACACTTGTGAGGTTCACACCCTCATGAGTGTCCCTTGTCTAAGAAAAGTCAAGTCAAGCCTAACTGAATCTCTTCATATAAATTGAGAATATATCTATATATATATAATCGATCATATACATTGAGTTAACAATTTCTTACTTAGTTATCATTTAAGTTTATCATATTGAATATAATCTTTAGTACTTAGGAACCAGTACTTAGACCACATATTTTCATACGCCATAGGTCATATAATATCATACTGATACAATATAAATTGTTGTGTTTATTAATATATGAATATTGGCTGCTATAGTTATGGTGCTAGGTTAGACTGTGTACATGTTTAGATCCCTGATTTAAGCAGAACCAGTGTTCAGTTATAGAACTGAGTTATTAAATCTTATACTTGTATTAATAATACAAGCTGATGTGAGAAACTTGTCTGCAGGTGGATTGTGGATCTTCAATCAACTTCTCCATTCATTCTTAGGGACCCTACCTGCCCCTTAGAGCCCACAGTCTGTCATTAGGAAGAGCAGAGCTAGGATTTACGATCCTAGCTACGGATTTTAGTTGAATTAATTTTGCATACAGTAATTTTTAATTTAGTACAGTACAAGTAGTAGGAATAGTAGTAGGCATCCATCAGTCACAGGAGACTATGGAGTTGCGCTCTGATGTCGGCCAGGTCTGGAGTGGCCTCACCAGGGCGCAAAGCCTGGGTAGGTTGATTTGGGGCAGAAGCTGTTACCCAGGCAGCAAGGGGCAGGTGGGGTCCCTGAGGATGAATGGATAAGTTGATTGAAGATTCACAATCCACCTGCAGTCAAGTTTCTCAGATCAGCTTGATATATAAGGAGAACTACATGTAGTAGTTCTCCTTATATATCTATCCCGACCGTTTTTCCCACAAAAAAAAGAAGGTAGGTAGAGGAAGGAAGAGGGGGTTAGAGGAAGAAGAACAATGGAAAAAGGACAGAGGAAAACAGGAATAAATGCATCAGAGCAAGGAACGAATACACAAATATAGGGATAGTATCGGAAAGAAATTATGGGAACGATATTTCTATCAAAGCAAAAAAGCAACCCAAATTAGAGAGAGAGAGAGAGAGAGAGAGAGAGAGAGAGAGAGAGAGAGAGAGAGAGAAGAGGAAGAGGAACACAAACAGAAAGACAGATTGAGAGAGAGATCTGAAAATGCACTGAATTCGTTAAAAAAAAAAATGTATCCCTGGCTCATCACCAGATTTGCCCGGAGCGTATGTATATATATATATATATATATATAATTATATATATATATTTATATATATATATATATTTATATATATATATATATATATATATATATATATATAATTATATATAATTATATATATATATATATATATATATATATATATATATATAATTATATATAATTATATATATATTTATATATATATACATATATTTATATATATATATACATATATATATATATATATATATATATATATATATGTATATATGTATATATATATATATATATATATATATATATATATATATATATATATATATATATACATATATACATATATATATATATATATATATATATATGTATATATGTGTATATATTTATATATATATATATATATATATATATATATATATATATATATATATATATATATATATATATATATATATATATATATATATATATATATATATATATGTCGTACCTAGTAGCCAGAACTCACTTCTCAGCCTACTATTCAAGGCCTGATTTGCCTAATAAGCCAAGTTTTCCTGAATTAATATATTTACTATAATTTTTTTCTTATGAAATGATAAAGCAACCCTTTTCTCTATGTATGAGGTCAATTTTTTTTTATTGGAGTTAAAATTAACGTAGATATATGACCGAACCTAACCAACCCTACCTAACCTAACCTAACCTATATTTATAGGTAAGGCTAGGTTAGGTAGCCAAAAAAAGCTAGGTTAGGTTAGGTTAGGTAGGTTAGGTAGACGAAAAAACATTAATTCATGAATACTTGGCTTATTAGGCAAATTGGGCCTTGCATAGTAGGCTGAGAAGTGCGTTCTGGCTACTAGGTACGACATATATATATATATATATATATATGTATATATATATGTCGTACCTAGTAGCCAGAATGCACTTCTCGGCCTACTATGCAAGGACCGATTTGCCTAATAAGCCAAGTTTTCCTGAATTAATATAGTTTCTCTAATTTTTTTCTTATGAAATGATAAAGCTACCCATTTCATTATGTATGAGGTCAATTTTTTTTTATTAGTGGTAAAATTAACGTAGATATATGACCGAACCTAACCAACCCTACCTAACCTAACCTAACCTATCTTTATAGGTTAGGTTAGGTTAGGTAGCCGAAAGAGTTAGGTTAGGTTAGGTTAGGTAGGTTAGGTAGTCGAAAAACAATTAATTCGTGAAAACTTGGCTTATTAGGGAAATCGGGCCTTGCATAGTAGGCTGAGAAGAGCGTTCTGGCTACTAGGTACGACATATATATACATATATACATATATATATATATATATATATATATATATATATATATATATATATATATATATATATATATATATATATATATATATATATATATATATATATGTGTGTGTGTGTGTGTGTGTATATCACGAAAATAAACACGTGATTAAGAATGTGACAATGTCAGACCACGGAGGAAAAATGAAACAGGAAATTTCCTTAAGTACTTTCGTATATTAAATACATCTTCAGAAGGTCATTTTACAGATCGAGTGATGGGTATAAATAGGCAGGAAGGAGTGGTGAAGTACGATATATATAAATATATATATATATATATATGTCGTACCTTGTAGCCAGAGCGCACTTCTCAGCCTACTATGCAAGGCCCGATTTCCCTAATAAGCCAAGTTTTCCTGAATTAATAGTTTTTCGACTACCTAACCTACCTAACTTAACCTAACCTAACTTTTTCTGCTACCTAAACAAACCTAACCTATAAAGATAGGGTAGGTTAGGTTAGGTAGGGTTGGTTAGGTTCGGTCATATATCTACGTTAATTTTAACTCCAATAAAACAAAATTGACCTTATACATAATGAAATGGGTAGCTTTATCATTTCATAAGAAAAAAATTAGAGAAAATATATTAATTCAGAAAAACTTGGCTTATTAGGCAAATCGGGCCTTGCATAGTAGGCCGAGTACGACGTTCTGGCTACTAGGTACAACATATATATATATATATATGTCGTACCTAGTAGCCAGAACGCACTTCTCAGCCTACTATGCAAGGCCCGATTTGCCTAATAAGCCAAGTTTTCATGAATTAATTGTTTTTCGACTACCTAACCTACCTAACCTAGCCTAACCTAACTTTTTTGGCTACCTAACCTAACCTAACCTATAAAGATAGGTTAGGTTAGGTTAGGTAGGGTTGGTTAGGTTCTGTCATATATCTACGTTAATTTTAACTTCAATAAATAAAAATTGATCTCAAACATAATGAAATGGGTAGCTTTATCATTTCATAAGAAAAAATTTAGTGAAAATATATTAATTCAGGAAAACTTGGTTTATTAGGCAAATCGGGCCTTGCATAGTAGGCTGAGAAGGGCGTTCTGGCTACTAAGTACGACATATATATATATATATATATATATATATATATATATATATATATATATATATATATATATATATATATATATGTCGTACCTAGTAGCCAGAACTCACTTCTCAGCCTACTATGCAAGGCCCGATTTGCCTATTAAGCCAAGTTTTCATGAATTAATGTTTTTTCGACTACCTAACCTACCTAACCTAACCTAACCTAACTTTTTCGGCTACCTAACCTAACCTCACCTATAAAGATAGGTTAGGTTAGGTTAGGTAGGGTTGGATAGGTTCGGTCATATATCTACGTTAATTTTAACTCCAGTAAAACAAAATTGACCTCATACATAATGAAATGGGTAGCTTTATCATTTCATAAGAGAAAAATTAGAGAAAATATATTAATTCAGTAAAACTTGGCTTATTAGGCAAATCGGGCCTTGCATAGTAGGCTGAAAAGTGCGTTCTGGCTACTAGGTACGACATATATATATATATATATATATATATATATATATGTCGTACCTAGTAGCCAGAACTCACTTCTCAGCCAACTATGCAAGGCCCGATTTGCCTAATAAGCCAAGTTTTCATGAATTAATTGTTTTTCGACAACCTAACCTACCTAACCTAACCTAACCTAACTTTTTCGGCTACCTAACCTAACCTAACCTATAAAGATAGGTTAGGTTAGGTTAGGTAGGGTTGGTTAGGTTCGGTCATATATCTACGTTAATTTTAACTCCAATAAAAAAAAAATTACCTCATACATAATGAAAAGGGTAGCTTTATCATTTCCTAAGAAAAATATTAGAGAAAACATATTAATTCAGGAAAACTTGGCTTATTAGGCAAATCGGGCCTTGCATAGTAGGCCGAGAAGTGCGTTCTGGCTACTAGGTACGACATATATATATATATATATATATATATATATATATATATATATATATATATATATATATATATATATATATATATATATATATTGTGACGGTAACGCGTTGGTGTTCGGCTGTTCAAAAGCTAGGGGTATGGCCTCGTCACATATAGAAACAAAAAATAGAAAATCTGGAACTTCGTCTGTGGTAAGGTAATGAGAAGACACACAAAACACAAGTAAATTTAACAATGAAATTTTAATTACGTTAGAAAAGCAAAACATGAATAAGATGGACATACAAATTCGTATAATAAAATCAATCAATCAAAATAGTAAGAATAATCAAATGACAAAATGAAAAGTTACGTTAAGACAAGTGAGTAATAACAATAGAACAATATACAATCAAATAAGAGGTGCAGGAATATTGGCTTTAAGCTATCACCTCTCTTATTACACGTAAGCCACAGCTTAGTCTACCAACGAGACGTGTTAACCTGATGAAAGCACTGGATATTCTGAGGACTGAGGTCGTGGCGGCCCCAGACATCAAGTAGTGTGGTGGGTGGAGTGCAGTTGCAGCTGGACCCGCAGCCAATCAGTGATGAGCAGGCGACAAGACAGGTAGTTTGGTGGTTCGAGGTGGAGCAGGTGTTCCTGGCTGCATACGTTTTGCGCTTCTGGCAAAACTTGGTGTTGTTGTCGTTGTTGGATATTTCTTCCATATTAGTTATATAGGGACGTATGTATCGACGTATTTTGGAGGGAAGAGCAGGCTCAATCTCTTGAAGGAGATTATTGTCACAATATATATATATATATATATATATATATATATATATATATATATATATATATATATATATATATATATATATATATATATATATATATGTCGTACCTAGTAGCCAGAACGCACTTCTCAGCCTACTATGCAGGGCCCAATTTGCCTAATAAGCCAAGTTTTCATGAATTAATTATTTTTCGACTACCTAACCTACCTAACCTAACCTAACCTAACTTTTTCGGCTACCTAACCTAACCTAACCTATGAAGATAGGTTAGGTTAGGTTAGGTAGGGTTGGTTAGGTTCGGTCATATATCTACGTTAATTTTAACTCCAATAATAAAAAATTGACCTCATACATAATGAAATGGGTAGATTTATCATTTCATAAGAAAATAATTTGAGAAAATATATTAATTCAGGAAAACTTGGCTTATTAGGCAAATCGGGCCTTGCATAGTAAGCTGAGAAGTGCGTTCTGGCTACTAGCCAGAACGCACTTCTCAGCCTACTATGCAAGGCCCGATTTGCCTAATAAGCCAAGTTTTCATGAATCAATGTTTTTTCGACTACCTAACCTACCTATCCTAACCTAACCTAACTTTTTCAGCTACCTAACCTAACCTAACCTATAAAGATAGATTAGGTTAGGTAGGGTTGGTTAGGTTCGGCCATATATCTACGTTAATTTTAACTCCAATAAAAAATAAATTGACATCATACAAAATCAAATGGGTAGCTTTATCATTTCATAAGAAAAAAAATTGAGAAAATATATTAATTCATGAAAACTTGGCTTATTAGGCAAATCGGGCCTTGCATAGCAGGCTGAGAAGTGCGTTCTGGCTACTAGGTAAGACATATATATATATATATATATATATATATATATATATATATATATATATATATATATATGTCGTACCTAGTAGCCAGAACGCACTTCTCAGCCTACTATGCAAGGCCCGATTTGCCTAATTAGCCAAGTTTTCATGAAATAATTGTTTTTCGACTACCTAACCTACCTAACCTAACCTAACCTAACATTTTCGGCTACCCAACCTAACCTAACCTATAAAGATAGGTTAGGTTAGGTTAGGTCGGGTTGGTTAGGTTCGGTCATATATCTACGTTAATTTTAACTGCAATAAAAAAAAATTGACCTCATACATAATGAAATGGGTAGCTTTATCATTTCATAAAAAAAAAAAATAGGAAAAATATATTAATTTAGGAAAACTTGGCTTATTAGGCAAATCGGGCCTTGCATAGTAGGCCGAAAAGTGCGTTCTGGCTACTAGGTACGACATATATATATATATATATATATATATATATATATATGTCGTACCTAGTAGCCAGAACTCACTTCTCAGCCTACTATGCAAGGCCCGATTTGCCTAATAAGCCAAGTTTTCATGAATTAATGTTTTTTCGTCTACCTAACCTACCTAACCTAACCTAACCTAGCTTTTTTGGCTACCTAACCTAACCTTACCTATATATATAGGTTAGGTTAGGTTAGGTAGGGTTGGTTAGGTTCGGTCATATATCTACGTTAATTTTAACTCCAATAAAAAAAAATTGACCTCATACATAGTGAAAAGGGTTGCTTTATCATTTCATAAGAAAAAAATTATAGTAAATATATTAATTCAGGAAAACTTGGCTTATTAGGCAAATCGGGCCTTGAATAGTAGGCTGAGAAGTGAGTTCTGGCTATTAGGTACGACATATATATATATATATATATATATATATATATATATATATATATATATATATATATATATATATATATATATATATATATATATATATATATATATATATATATATATATATATATATATATATATATATATATATATATGCGGAAATTCCACAGAGAAATATGAAATGAGGTGAACGTTTCGGCTTGTTAAAGCCTTTGTCAACACCAGACTGACTAAAGGAGAAGGGAGTAGGGGGAGGATATATAGGCCGACACCTGACCAACCCATCCCTAGGGAAAGAATTAACCAGAAACAGGTATAGCTTAGCTTAGAATGGTCAAAGAGGATTAAGCGGTCAGAGAATAAGGATTAAAGATTAAAGAAAAGCCTCATGAAGACGCAATATATGAATATGAAATTATAATGAGACATTGTAAGCCTCTCTATCAGAGTTTTTTCTTAAACTGTTGTGCAATATTATAACTTAAAAATGGATCAAGTTTGTACATTCCAGTACTAACATTAAGAAGATTTGGACACTGACTGATTAGAGCAGACTCAATTAAATTCCGTTCCACGAAATCCCCCACAATTGGTAATGCTTTTTGCCCCATTCCAGTTAATATTGTGATCGCATAAACTCGTATGTAGATACAATGCATTAGACGTTTGGTCAGTTCTAATACTATAAGCATGTTGTGACAACCGCAATTGTAAGGACTTTCCTGTTTGTCCAAGGTACACAGAATCACAATCATTGCAGGGAATCGAATACACACAACCTGCTGTATCAGGGGAGTTTTTTATTAAATTGGATTTGATCATACTATTAGTGAACACCAAATTTATATTAAGTTTCTTAAAATCAGAGACAATTTTTCAAGTCCACTCGCATAAGGTACCACCAATGAGTTAATAATTTCTGGTTTCGCCTTAGGGACGTGATTATAAAACGTACGCTTGGCTTGTTCAAACGAGAAATCCAAAAACCTCTTAGGATATTGTAAACTCTTCCCAATTTCATATATTTTAGCAATCTCTTCATCAAAAAACTCAGGGCTGCATACCCTCAAAGCCCGTAGAAACATTCCTGAAAATACTGCCTGTTTAACTTTACTATGATGATTCCAATAAAAATAAACATACGACCCCACGTTGGTAGGTTTCCTATACACATTAAATTTGAACTTTCTAGTGACTCTATGAATCATTATGTCCAAAAACGGAAGAGTACCATATTCTCCTCAGTCTCACAAGCTAATTTGTTTGAAGGTACCAAAGAATTGAGTTCATTAAGAAAAACTATCTGGTCTTTGTCGCACGGCCATAAGCACAAAATATCATCAACATACCTAAACCAAACTACATTAGCCGGGATAATCCTGGATAAGATTTTTGTTTCGAAGAATTCCATATACAAATTGCTTAAAACTGGGGAAAGGGGATTGCCCATCGCCATACCAAATGTTTGTTTGAAAAAAAATCCATTAAAACTAAAATAATTGTCTTTTATACACAATTTGATAAGTTCCAATACTTTATTGGTCTGCAAGTTCAAATTATATTTAGGCAGTTCCTCACGTAGAAATTTTAACAGATCATCAACAGGAACTTTAGTGAACAAAGAGGTCACATCGAAACTTATTAGTTTAAAAGAATGGAACGGAATTAATTTCGTGGAACGGAATTAAATTGAGTCTGCTCTAATCAGTCAGTGTCCAAATCTTCTTAATGTTAGTACTGGAATGTACAAACTTGATCCATTTTTAAGTTATAATATTGCACAACAGTTTAAGAAAAAACTCTGATAGAGAGGCTTACAATGTCTCATTATAATTTCATATTCATATATTGCGTGTTCATGAGGCTTTTCTTTAATCTTTAATCCTTATTCTCTGACCCATTCTCTGTTCTCCCATATTAACAGGGACTTGATGAAAAAACGTAAAAATGACCCCTCACTTGCTCTAGTGCTCTTGGGAGGTGGTGATCTTTGGAGTGTATAAATACTCCGAAATTACCATCTCTTTTAAGGGTCTGAGCAGGTGGTGGAGTAGGTTAAGGCGTACCTGTTATGCCATTTGCTGGAAGGCTTCTGTGCTGGGTAGGGTTCGAGTCTCCTGGTGGGAAAGTGTTCTAAAGTTGTATATTTCACTCTCGTGTTTAGGAGAGTTGTGCCTTAAGCATAGACACAGTGTTCTCCCATATTAACAGGGACTTGATGAAAAAACGTAAAAATGACCCCTCACTTGCTCTAGTGCTCTTGGGAGGTGGTGATCGTTGGAGTGTATAAATACTCCGAAATTACCATCTCTTTTAAGGGTCTGAGCAGGTGGTGGAGTGGGTTAAGGCGTACCTGTTATGCCAGTTGCTGGAAGGCTTCTGTGCTGGCTAGGGTTCGAGTCTCCTGGTGGGAAAGTGTTCTAAAGTTGTATACTTCACTCTCGTGTTTAGGAGAGTTGTGCCTTATATATATATATATATATATATATATATATATATATATATATATATATATATATATATATATATATATATATATATATATATATATATATATAAGAGGAGCCTCACCACAGCTGGATGCCCAGCTGAAAGAGAGCCCCGTTACCTAACGCCCCGTAACTCTGATGCTCTTATTGGTCGCCTGGATGGTATCACAGTGAACCCCTGGAAGAATGGCAAGCAGTTGGTTTGGGACTACACGTGCGTATCAACCCTGGCTAATTCCTACATTAACCTCAGTGTTGCACAACCAGGTGGCGCTGCCACCCATGGGGAAGCAGCCAAATCCCGTAAGTATAGAGAACTGGATCACCACTACAATTTTGTCCCCATTGCTTCTGAGACACTCGGCGCCTGGGGTAAAAGTGCTATGAGTTTTTTGAAGGAACTGGGTTCTAGGCTCATTGAAACGACAAGGGACCCAAGAGCTGCAAGCTTTCTTTTCCAGCGCCTCAGTGTGGCGATACAGAGGGGAAATGTGCACTGCATCCAGGGTTCCTGCCCGCCATTTGAGGAGCTGGAGGAACTCGACAACCTATGATAACCATCATTGTAACCCATATGTAACTCCTTTTTTGTAACAAAGTTCAAATAAAGTAAATATATATGTGTACATACAAAAGAATGGGGGTGGTAGGAGAAGATAATATTAGTGTTCAGTGAGAAACCACAAGGTCTCCTCTGAATACTTTTATTTTCTTCTCCGAGGCTATGGGTCCCCACATTGGCACCAGAGGTGGTACCCTCACAAACTTTATATACATATATATATATATATATATATATATATATATATATATATATATATATATATATATATATATATATATATATATATATATATATATATATTATATATGACCGAAAAAGTAAGATTATTAATTCTAACACGAATTTTCTCAATATTTCTTATATTTCTTTTCACTGTTGATGGTAACTGAAAAACCAATTCTCTAAAATTCATTTTTATTTCTAGTCTGACGCGACACTTGAACGCGTTTCGTAATAACTTATTACATTTTCAAAGACTTTAGTTTACACACACACAACTATAACTAAACAGAGTTCAAACAGCTTCAATTTTATACCTGCATTTGGGTGAGGTGATATGTTACAACTGTTTTGGATGAGGTGAAAACAAACTTTCAACACAAGACAGAACCCGAAACAATGGGTATAATATATTGTAAGTTAAAGGGAAGAATGGAAGTAACTGCAAAGGGCCTATTGGCCCATATTTCTTGATGCTTCTATATTGGTGCGGAGTCTTGAAGTGGGTAGAATATAGTTGTGCATTAATTGGCTGTTGATTGCTGGTGTCGACTACTTAATGTGTATTGCCTCGCAGATATCAAGCCGCCTGCTATCACTGTATCTATCGATGATTTCCGTGTTTTTTATTAAGACTTCTCTGGTGATGACCTGGTTGTGGGAAGAGATTATATGTTCCTTAATGGAGCCACTGTTGCTTATGCATCATTAATCACCTGGAAAGAGATGTCGTTGTCTTGCCTATATACTGAATATACGTGTATTATATTGTGGGTTGGTGGTGTTGTCGTCGTTGATCCTTCTCTCTGGACAACCCAACCCACAACTCGGTAGAGTGCTTATACTTTACCAGGAGATCACCCTAGCCGCCTCTGGCTCTTGGAGAGGGGCTCAACGACATCACACGTTTAGGGGATGCGGCTCCAATCCTCAGCCTCGTTCTCACATGCACACACCCACTCGAGCCACTGTGACTCCCCACTCTCTCCTTATGTGATGTGATCTCCTCAATCCCTTTGACTTATCAGTATTACCTTCTTCCCTGTCCTCAGCAGTGGTTCTTGGTTCTTTCTCTCTCTCTCTCTCCTTCTTTACTACTTCCTGGGAAGCCTCACTGGGACAAGGGCAAACACCAGCAAATTTGAATACATTTACTGGACAAAGCACATACACAATACATACACACATATAATAATAACGAATCCTACACTCTATACTATTTCAGTCAGGTTGCACTCCAACACCATCAGAACTCTATCATCAGCTTATCAAGTGGTATCCTATCTCCTGATTCACCACCTGATACTATCAACCTCCTCAAGTATATCAAGTCTTATAATACAATGTTGCACTATCAGCAAGAGAACATACATCTGTACACATGGGCAAGGAAAATTGGCGTATGAATGCAATAACACATATATATCAGTATAAATGTTCCTTGATATATAACAATGATCAATCGATCACCCTATCAGTCCTAGAACACATACATCTGTAGGTAATCCAGCCTACGACTGTAACTCTATACTTCTGTATAAACACTCCTCGGCACAAGAATGGCTAACAATCACTCACCTTTCACTGCGTCTTGCACGCTAATGACAATCAAACACTCTATCACCTCCCTACAAGTAATCATTTAGAACTTCCCTTCTACATCTGGAAGTTCACTACCCTGATCTCTTCAGGTTCTTCATGGTTTAACTACCAGGATCCTCTGCAGCTCCTTCAGGCTGCTACCATGAAGTCTTCCTTGAGCCTCTATGGTGCTCCACCACCTCTACAGAAGAATGTGACACTCCTCTTCACTGCTTCTCCTCACAGCTCGAGGTCCTCCCCTCCACTACCTTTGAGTCTCATCAACTACTCCCTCTGTGCTGGCCTCGAATTTCTCAGAAACTTCTTCCCCAAAGACAAACCACAGATTGTCTAGTCGAGGGCGCTCCTCCCTCTGACGGAGTCTGGTCAGGGCACTCCCACGGCCCACGATAATGTCTATGGGCGGCTTAATAAACACTCCTTGCCGTCCAGGACTTGAGACCACAACGTTCCCAACTCGATTCCACAGCTGGCACGTTTGCACACTTCTCTTCTCTTGGAGATATATCACCAGGGATTCCTTTCTGACGGGAGCTCAAATAGAGCACGGCTTCCCCCTGCGATGTCCGGCACTCAAGTGAGGTCAAAGCCCTCCAGAAGCGAGCCTCACGCCTCCAGCAAACTATCTACATCTCCTAACTAGTCATTTATCTATTTTATTATTCACTGCCCATAATCTCAAATTGTCCATTAAATCGAACCAACTATTTTACATCTGTGTTATCACCTCTATATTTCCTAGACCTTCTAGTCAGGTCAGGTTTGATAGAATAATTCTCAAAGGGGAGACTCGTTTTTCGGCTACCTGGGATCATAACACGTGTCCAACATGCTGACCACTCAGCAACCGGTCCCCGATGTGTGTGTGTGTGTGTGTACTCACCTAGTTGTACTCACCTAGTTGTGTTTGCAGGGGTTGAGCTCTGGCTCTTTGGTCCCGCCTCTCAACCGGCAATCAACAGGTGTACAGATTCCTGAGCCTATCGGGCTCTATCATATCTACACTTGAAACTGTGTATGGAGTCAGCCTCCACCACATCACTTCCTAATGCATTCCATTTGTCAACCACTCTGACACTAAAAAAGTTCTTTCTGATATCTCTGTGGCTCATTTGGGCACTCATTTTCCACCTGCGTCCCCTTGTGCGTGTTCCCCTTGTGTTAAATAGACTGTCTTTATCTACCCTATCAATTCCCTTCAGAATCTTGAATGTGGTGATCATGTCCCCCCTAACTCTTCTGTCTTCCAGCGAAGTGAGGTTTAATTCCCGTAGTCTCTTTTCGTAGCTCATACCTCTCAGCTCGGGTACTAGTCTGGTGGCAAACCTTTGAACCTTTTCCAGTTTAGTCTTATCCTTGACTAGATATGGACTCCATGCAGGGGCTCCATACTCCAGGATTGGCCTGACATATGTGGTATACAAAGTTCTGAATGATTCTTTACACAAGTTTCTGAATGCCGTTCGTATGTTGGCCAGCCTGGCATATGCCGCTGATGTTATCCGCTTGATATGTGCTGCAGGAGACAGGTCTGGCGTGATATCAACCCCCAAGTCTTTTTCCTTCTCTGACTCCTGAAGAATTTCCTCTCCCAGATGATACCTTGTATCTGGCCTCCTGCTCCCTACACCTATCTCCATTACATTACATTTGGTTGGGTTAAACTCTAACAACCATTTGTTTGACCATTCCTTCAGTCGACCAGTCGATGAAGGAATGGTCGAATGGTCGATGAAGGAATTCCGATGAAGTCGGAATGGTCGACCAGTCGACCATTCCGACTTGTAAGTGTGTGTGTGTGTGTGTGTGCGTGTGTGTGTGTGTGTGTGTACTCACCTATATGTACTCACCTATATGTGCTTGCAGGATCGAGCATTGACTCTTGGATCCCGCCTTTCTAGCTATCGGTTGTTTACAGCAATGACTCCTGTCCCATTTACCTATCATACCTAGTTTTAAAAGTATGAATAGTATTTGCTTCCACAACCTGTTCCCCAAGTGCATTCCATTTTTCTACTACTCTCACGCTAAAAGAAAACTTCCTAACATCTCTGTGACTCATCTGAGTTTCCAGTTTCCACCCATGTCCCCTCGTTCTGTTATTATTACGTGTGAACATTTCATCTATTTTCACTTTGTCAATTCCCCTGAGTATTTTATATGTCCCTATCATATCTCCTCTCTCCCTTCTTTTCTCTAGTGTCGTAAGGTTCAGTTCCTTCAGCCGCTCTTCATATCCCATCCCTCGTAGCTCTGGGACAAGCCTCGTGGCAAACCTCTGAACCTTCTCCAGTTTCTTTATGTGTTTCTTCAGGTGGGGGCTCCATGATGGCGCGGCATACTCTAAGACGGGTCTCACGTAGGCAGTGTAAAGCGCCCTAAAAGCTTCCTCATTTAGGTTTCTGAATGAAGTTCTAATTTTCGCCAGTGTAGAGTACGCTGCTGTCGTTATCCTATTTATATGTGCCTCAGGAGTTAGATTAGGTGTCACATCCACTCCCAGGTCTCTTTCTCGAATCGTTACAGGTAGACTGTTCCCCTTCATTGTGTACTGTCCCTTTGGTCTCCTGTCCCTGATCCCATTTCCATAACTTTACATTTACTGGTGTTAAACTCCAGTAGCCATTTCCCTGACCATCTCTGCAGCCTGTTTAAGTCCTCTTGGAGGATCCTACAATCCTCGTCTGTCACAACTCTTCTCATTAATTTTGCGTCATCTGCAAACATTGACATGTATGATTCCACTCCTGTAAACATATCATTTACGTAAATTAGAAAGAGGATTGGTCCCAGCACCGATCCTTGAGGTACTCCACTTGTTACTGTTCGCCAGTCCGACTTTTCGCCCCTTACCATTACCCTCTGGCTCCTTCCTGTTAGGTAGTTCTTCACCCATACTAGGGCCTTTCCGCTTACTCCTGCCTGCCTCTCAAGTTTGTATAGCAGTCTCATGTGCGGTACCGTATCAAAGGCCTTTTGGCAGTCAAGAAATATGCAGTCTGCCCAGCCTTCTCTGTCCTGCCTTATCCTTGTTACTTTATCATAGAATTCTAAAAGGTTTGTTAGGCATGATTTCCCTGTCCAGAACCCATGTTGGTGCTTGTTTACAAACCCAATGCTCTCCAGGTGCTCAACAAGTCTTAGCCTAATTATTCTTTCAAGTATTTTGCAGGGGATGCTTGTCAGTGATACGGGTCTGTAGTTAAGTGCCTCCTCCCTATCACCCTTTTTGAAAATCGGTACGACATTTGCCTCCTTCCAGCAACTGGGCAATTCTCCCGACATAAGTGACTCATTAAAGATCATTGCCAGAGGCACGCTGAGAGCCTGCGCTGCCTCTTTGAGTATCCACGGGGATACTTTGTCTGGTCCAACAGCTTTATTTGCATCCAGTGTTGTCAACTGTTTCATTACATCCTCTGCTGTCACCTCTATATCCGATAGTCTTTCATCTTGGGTAATCTCTTCTAACAATGGGAGCTGCTCAGGCTCGGTTGTGAACACTCCATGGAATTTTGCATTCAGTACCTCGCAGATTTCCTTGTCGCTTTCTGTATATGCCCCTTCTGTTTTCCTCAGTCTTGTCACTTGGTCATTTACCGACATCTTCCTTCTTATATGTGTGTGTGTGTGTGTGTGTGTGTGTGTGTGTGTGTGTGTGTGTGTGTGTGTGTGTGTGTGTGTGTGTGTGTGTGTGTGTGTGTGTGTGTGTGTGTGTAATCACGTAATGAATAATATTAATTATTAATCACGTAATGAATAATATTAATTATTATAACTACGAAGGGAAAATTAAACATGAAACTAATTAAACACTTTTATGTTAATCAGCCCAACTTCAGATATATGAACAACACAGTAATTTTTAGTGTAATACATAGGCAAAAATCACTCAAATTGCAGACCCTTTGAGACATCATTAATGAAGGCATGAGTGTCTCAACTTAGATAAGATAAACCACTAGTTGCCAACAAAGGAAAGACAAACGATAGAGAGGCTATAACAACGCGCCTTTCCTGACAGTTCAGTAGTGTTGCGTAATACCATCAACGAAGATATATTACGACCCTTCCGTCGAGCGCGTACTTCAAGAGGGGATAAAAGACGCTCTATGTCTCGCCAACTAGGCTGTGGCCACCTGGGCCTCACGGATAATGTAAGCTGCCATTCATTACGCTCCTCCCTAAATTGAAAAGGTTAAGGCGCATCCTGTGTTCAGGGATCCTTTATATTCGTGAATAAAAGCCGCTTGGTGGTGCTTCTCCGGCGTGAATTATTTGTCTCATTACTTTTCATAGTTATATGTGGCAGGTGTTGCCTCAGCGTGTGCACTTGGAACAAAGTTTTTTGGCAACTCCAGCTGCTCAATACTTGTGTTAAGGTCTCATTTACAGCCATCCTGTATATACGTACAAAATGTTTACACAAAGAAAAGTTACATCAGGTATTATTGTTATCCTTTGATCAATAATTTATACAAATAGTATTAACACTCTTATATTGAAATTAATGAAAAAAAGGAATGGTATTTAATTTATCACGCCGCGAGGTTAGTAGTTATGGCCTTACTTAGTCGTGACTTTAATTGCGTGTAATGACGATAGTTTTCTTGCTCGATGAGTGTCCGTGAGTGATACAAAGATGTTTGATGACACTAGTTTCCCCCCTCGTTGCTGACACTACTCCACACCCCTCCGTCCCTTGGGGACACCACTCCACACTTCCGTTGTTGATGCTGCCCCTCAGCATCCCGCGCCTCTCTCCCATGCTGACAACACCCTACACCACTACTGCTGACACCATTGCAGAATGATGCTCAAAAATATTACACCATCATAGTTGAGAACTCATATAAAGCGACAGAATTTAAGCTATGGATAAACGAGGAGATTCCCGATGTAAACACACTGCGAGAAACAAGAGTATCAGAATTCCTAAGCAATTCAGTATTTCTTTAAAACTATGACGTTGTAAGAAAGGAGATGGAAGGATGGGAGATGATGGTGTTTAATCAAGAACAGCTGAACATTCGATAGCCGAAGATAACAGCTACGATATATATCCCACTTCTAGATGAAGGGCGACCTAGGCAGAGGTACGACAACAACAACAGGCCAGTCATTACTCCTGGAAAAAGCAGTTTTATTTCCAAACATGAATGGATCGCAGTTCCATTCCATGGGACTTTAACTGTTGTAAAATACATTAGGATGATTATTAACTCAATGGAAGCAAGGATACATGGACAGCTAAATTCATGGACACGTAAATGAGAAGGTTCAATGGCCAATCCATCAGTGAACCCACTATAATGAGTGGAAACGATGAATCTGCCAGACCCGGTATTCACTCTTAAAGACTCAGGATTTAGAAGTAGGAATGTACTATTACAGGATATGAACAATGTGGTAGAAATGAGGCCTAGTGGAGGGTAAACTCAACACAATGAGAGACTAGTCCATAACAATAGGGCACAGAGTGAAGACCCTCATAAGACTTTATATAGTTCTTCAACAAGAAATGGTGTAAAGGAGTTCAGAATTCATCGAAAATCACAGGGAGGACCGGGAAAAGCATAGGATTAACCATGGTTTAAAAAAAAACACACACAAAAATTATGGTTTAACTGTGACTGCAAAGAAGAAAGATAATACAAAAAATGAAGGCAAAAAAACTACAAAAATAAATTAACAACAGATGGTTAGGGGCATCACAAACCCTGAAGTACGACCCAATGCAGTTAAAACTAAGACAACTTTAAGTTCCTTCACAGCTATATAAATAGGTAAACAACAGTGATATAACCGTTGCTGAATCTGATTTCAGCAATGAACTCATTCACTGAAAACGATATTGAAATGTGTGAAGAACTAAACAGGAGGTATCAGGAGATCTTCACAGTAGAGCAGGCGGAAATTCCTGAAATTGAGGAAATGGAGTAAAACAAAGCAGGACTGGAGGGGTTAGAGATAACTAGGGTCAATACAAAACCCCTGGTGGAGCTGAACATTACTAGGATAGTGAGATCAGATAGGATCTCACTGCAGACGATAAGTCACAATAATGTGGCTTAAGATATGAAGACCAAACCACACACCAGAAAATGATGAGACGACGACCTTTGGGTCCGTCCTGGACCCTTTATTATCAAGTCGTAACGTCGTCGTCTCCTCATTTTCTGGTGTGTGGTTTAATATTCAGAATCTCACTATAGATACTAAGCGAAGAATCGGAAGCCTTACGCTGGTCACTATAATATATGCTGATGGGTATAGTGACATAGCGACAGAGACTTCAATTCATTCAACATTCTATCAACATACCAAAGAGGAAAGAGACAGGAGGTACCAAAATACAGTCCAATGTCACAAACGTTCCCCTCGTGCAAGGTGAAGGAAAAGATCATCATATGACACTGGAACATTTCAAAGAATTTTTGTTATATAAAACAGCTTCACGCGGGTTTAATGATAACAAATCTTGCCTCACAAATGTAGGAGTTCTATGATCTGAAGACCGAGATCAGACAAGATAGAGAACCGGTGATTGACCAGATATTTTTGGTCTGCCAGAAAGCCCTCGACATGGTACCAAAGAAGGAAAGTAGTTTACAAAATATATTAGCAGGTATAAATGATACAGAAGGTGCTCTGGCGCATCAAGCTATTCCTCTGAAACAGAACACAGAGCCACAGTGAGGGAAGAGAACTCAGATGTTACTAGTAGCCTTCCACTGAAGGCAGCAATTATTTTTTTACACGGTGGGTACAGGCGCAGTCGACTGCTGACTCCTGACAGCAGGATGTGAGCTTTCCTTTCCCATAGCTCATGGTAAGCCTTACCCACTAGCTTCCTTGGAACACGATTCGCCAATCCTTTAACTACTAGGTACCCAATCATTGCTGGGAGAACAGAAACGTACAGTTAAAGACTAACGGCTAATAGTCAGTCCTCCCGGGCCAGGTTACGAATCTAGGACAAATCGCTCGCGAATCGCGGGGCGAGTGTGTTATCACTGCGCCACCACCAGCTCTAATCCTTGTAAATGATTTACTAGAGAGAATAGACTCATTTCCCCCAGTGTTTGCTAAGGAGGCTAAAACTATGAGGAGAAAATGCAGCTGAATGACGCCAGAAAATATCTGATGACCTGTGTGTTTATTAACCCTTAAAAGGCGCATAGCTATGTACCATTTGACATCCACAGGCGCATACCAAAAAAAAAAAAATTTTTTTTTCTTCCTAACCTGTTAATTTGTGTTCACTGATCACGGGAAAAATAATACAAAAATCGTAAGAGGCATATATTGCCCATAGGGCGGGGAATTCTGGCAAAAAATAAGCACTGACTCAGCGTGCATCCCAGGCGGTCTGTTGATCGCCAGCTGTCAGGCCGGAGTTGCCACAAAGAGATAATTATCTAATTATTTCAGTGTCTCTGATTGATTTTTCGTAGTTTTTTGGCTGTAATATTATTCAATAGTGTGTAGTGTGATATATTTATATAATAAAATGAGTGAATCATCGCTGTACTCAAAAATATGGTGTGCATATTGTTGATTCAATTATGTTCATCAAACAGTGAACAAATACATTGTCGGTTATTGCACTATATACACAGGATATATATAAGTATCTGCATGTTTTGTTCACCATAACGAACCACTAAGTAGCTATTATGAGTCAAAAAGTAACGAGGAGTGACCGCCGTGTACCAGTCAGCCACTCACGCCCTCCCTCAAGTCACCTGACTCACCCACATTCTCCACCCACCATACTGTTTTTGCTTTTATATACAGACGTTATATATAAGTATTTGCATGTTTTGTTCACCATAACTGTACATCTAAGCTTGTATGGTGAGTAAAGGCACAAAGATGTAGGACCTCACACAGTCAGCTGGTGGCGGCCGCCCTCAAGGCCAGACGCACTAATATTTCTCCTACAACAATACTGTTTGTGGTGTTATTGCGCTATATACACATATTATGTATAAATAACTACCTGTTTTATTCACCATACTTGTACAAGTAAACTGGTATGGTGCCCAAAGACCATCGTGGTCATCAGTAAACAACATGGTAAGTCAGGCAGACGACGCTCCTGCCTCACCAAAATGGCAGCTCCCATCCTTCTCCTCTCGCTGTTTATACCCTCTATACACACGTTATATATAAGTATCTACATTTGTGTTCACCATAGCGAACCACTAAGCTGGTATAGTGAGTGCAGTCAATAAAAGGTGGCCACACACAGTCAGAAGATAAAGCCACTACCCTCCCCTCCCACAGCATTACTCCTCCCTCCATGGCACATAGGGCTAAATATCACCACAATCCTGCTATTATCAGAACCCTGGTCAGTTTTATCACAGTCAGGGTTCTTCTGTAATAATATCATCGCTACATAATAGTTCATGCTGCGTGCGTCAGGCTTGGTTTCTCACTCAATACTGAGGCCCCTAACACCCGGGAGTTTGGCCCACGATTTTTTTTTTAAATGGCGTCTGTTTACAAGAGCCCTGATGAAGGTGTGGTGAACCCCGTGTATCCGCGGGCCGTTTAAATCTTGCGTAGTACTCCAAAGCATCACATGATGCGATGCGCAATTTACTGCAAGTTGGTCAAAGCATCAAATGATGCCTTGCATAATTGAAGGGTTAATGAAACTTTCTGCTGGGAAGAGGTGGTCGACCACAAGGTACCATAAGCGATAGGAAACCCTTTTTGTAATTGGACAGCAAATGACCTAAATGCTGACATTATTTTATTTTTTAATTTTTTTATTTATATATACAAGAGTTGTTACATTCTTGTAATGCCACTAGCACGCATAGCGTTTCGGACAGGTCCTTAATCCTAATTTTCCCCGGAATACGACCCGCCAAATTGTTTAAATACTCGCGAAACGCCAGGCGAGTGTGTTACCACTTCACAACGGGGACTGCATATATATTGAACCCATCATCGGAAGCCTTCGTCAAGCGATTATCATCAGCGGCACATGCAAGGCTGCCCAATTTAAGAGCTCAATGTCAGAATCTAAACAGAGATTCGTTCAGTAACTTGTGGGCGACAAATTGCAGAACAGTTTTAGAATATACATCACCCACTTAGAACTCGTATATCGTTAAACATCAAATGTTTCGTTTTATGATTAACGATATAAGGATTCCAATCCATAGAAAATGCTATATGATTTGAGAAAATGATGCTATATGATGCTATATGATGCTATATGAAAAAGAAAGATTTGCTAACAGACTAGTCCCAGATATGAGGAGATTGAGTAACAAGGAAATAATACAACAGCTAAATATCACGCCACTGCTAGCTGTGGATGGAAAAATTATGAGGAGGATTGGGACAGAAAAAGATAGAATTAGGCTACAAGAGGACCTAGACAAACTGAATGAAACTGAAGAGGACCTAGACAAACTGGTCCAACACATTGCTACTAAAGTTCAACCCGAGTAAATGTAAGGTAATAAAACTAGGTGATAGAAACAGGAGGCCAGGCACAGGATACAGAATGGGAGATGAAGTACTTTTTGAAAGGGACAAAGAGAAAGATCTAGGAGTTGATATCACACCAAACTTGTCTCCTGAAGCCCACATAAAAAGAATAACATCTGCGGCGTATGCGAGCCTGGATGACATCAGAACTACCTTCAGAAACTTGTGTAAGGAATCATTTAGAACCTTGTATACCACATTTGTAAGACCAATCCTGGAGTATGCGGCCCCAGCATGGAGCGTGTACCTTGTCATGCACAAGACGAAGCTGGAAAAAGTTCAGAAGTATGCCACTAGACTAGTCCCAGAACTAAGAGGCATGAGTTACGAGGGAAGGTTGCGTGAAATGTACCTCACAACACTAGAAGACAGAAGAGTAAGGGGAAACATGATCACTACCTACAAAATTCTCTGAGGAACTGAAATGGGTGAAAGGGATAAACTGTTTAACATGGGGGTGGGGGCATGCGAACAAGGGGACACAGGTGGAAACGGAGTACCCAAATGAACCACAGGGACGTTAGACAGAACTTTTTCAGTGTTAGAGTAGTTGACAGATAGAATGCACGAGGAAGTGATGTGGTGGAGGCTGACTCCATACATTACGTGGTTGATGGGGTTCTGGGAGTTCTTCCACTCCCCAAGCCCGGCCCGAGGCCAGACTTGACTTGTGAGAGTTTGGTCCACCAGGCTGTTGCTTGGAGCGGCCCGCAGGCCCACATACCCACCACAGCCCGGGTGGTCCGGCACTCCTTGAAGGAAACACTCTAGTTTCCTCTTGAAGATGTCCCCGGTTGTTCCTGTAATATTTCTGATGCTCGCTGGTAGGACGTTGAACAACTGTGGACCTCTGATGTTCATACAGTGTTCTCTGATTGTGCCCATGGCACCTCTGCTCCTCACTGGTTCTATTCTGCATTTTCTTCCATATCGTTCACTCCAGTACGTTGTTATTTTACTGTGCAGATTTGGGACCTGTCCCTCCAGTATTTTCCATGTGTATATTATTTGGTATCTCTCTCGTCTCCTTTCTAGTGAGTACATTTGGAGAGCTTTGAGACGATCCCAATAATTTAGGTGCTTTATCTCGTCTATGCGTGCCGTATATGTTCTCTGTATCCCCTCAATTTCAGCAATCTCTCCTGCTCTAAAGGGGGAAGTGAGTACTGAGCAGTACTCAAGACGGGACAACACAAGTGATTTGAAGAGTACAACGATTGTGATGGGATCTCTGGACTTGAAGGTTCTCGTAATCCATCCTACCATTTTCCTGGCTGACGCAGTACTTGCTTGGTTATGCTCCCTAAACGTTAGGTCGTCGGACATCATTATTCCCAAATCCTTGACATGCTGTTTTCCTACTATGGGCAGATTCGATTGTGTTTTGTACCCTGTATTATGTTTAAGATCCTCATTTTTGCCGTATCTGAGTACCTGGAATTTATCACAGTTAAACATCATGTTATTTTCTGCTGCCCAATCGAAAACTTTGTTAATATCTGTTTGTAGTTTATCAATGTCTTCAGCAGAGGTAATTTTCATGCTGATTTTTGTATCTTCTGCAAAGGATGACACGAAGCTGTGACATGTGTTTTTGTCTATATCTGATATGAGAATAAGGAACAGCAGTGGTGCAAGGACTGTACCTTGAGGTACAGAGCTTTTAACTGCACTCGGACTCGATTTTACTTGATTGACTGTTACTCTTTGTGTTCTGGTCGACAGTAAATTGAGTATCCAGCGTCCTACTTTACCAGTTATACCCATTGACCCAATTTTGTGTGCAATCACTCCATGGTCACACATGTCGAATGTCTTTGCAAAATCTGTGTATACGACATCTGCATTATGTTTTTCGTCTAGTGCAACTGGTCTATAATTCTTTGCCAATGCTTTGCTACCACCCTTGTGTAGAGGGGTAATGTCTGCTGCTTTAAGCTCATCTGGTATCTCCCCTGTGTCCAAGCTCTTCCTCCACACTATACTGAGTGCCTGTGCTACTGGCACTTTGCATTTCTTTATAAATATTGAATTCCATGAGTCTGGACCCGGGGCTGAGTGCATGGGCATATTGTCAATTTCTCTTTCAAAATCTGCCATGCTCGTGTTGATATCAGTTATATTTACAGGTGTTTGAGTATCATTCATAAAGAAATTGTCCGAATCTTCCACTTTCATGCTGAGTATCGGAGTGCTAAACATGTCTTCATACTGCTTTTTTAGGATTTCACTAATTTCTTTGTCATCCTCAGTGTATGAGCCTTCACTAATACGAATAGGTCCAATACTGGCAGTGGTTTTCGCTTTTGATTTAGCATATGTGAAGAAATATTTTGGGTTTTTCTTTATTTCTTGAATTGCTTTCTGTTCTAGTTGCCTTTCTTCTGTCTGATAGGAATGCTTCAGTCTCTGTTTCGTTCTTCAATCTCTCTGTTTAAATTATTTCTTCTCTGTATGGAGAGTCGTGTCTGCTTAAGCATTTACGTTAATTTCTTCCTCCTTTTGTAATGTCGTCTGCGTTCTTTTTCTACATTGGACCTCTTTTTGGCTTTCCTCAAAGGAACATGTTTCAGACGGACTTTATATGCTTCAGAAGTCAGTTTTTCTATTCCCTGTGTAGGATTTTTATTTCTTAGAACATTTTCCCATTGAATGTTTGTAAGGTCCCTGTTTATTTTCTCCCAGTCTATCCTCTTATTATTAAAATTGAATTTATTGAATAGCCCTTCTCGCTTGTTGTTTCTCTTGGACCTATTACCGTTATTAACGTTAGTTTGCACTTCAATGAGCTTGTGGTCCGAGTACGTAGTGTCCGAGACAGTAATGTCTCTGATTAGCTCTTCATTGTTCGTGAATATCAGGTCCAGTGTGTTTTCGTTCCTAGTTGGTTCTGTAATCTGCTGACTGAGCGAGAATTTGTCACAGAATCTCAGTAGTTCTCTGACCTGTGGTTGGTTATTTCCAGGTTGACTTCCTGCTATGATGCTATTGTTTACTATTCTCCATTTTAAACTGGGTAGATTGAAGTCTCCAAGGAAGATGATATCTGGTATTGGGTTTGCTAGGTTATCAAGGATATTCTCTATTTTGTGGGTCTGTTCAGAAATTCCTCAACTGTTGCATCTGGCGGTTTGTATATCAAAATAATAAGTAGATTCATATTTTCTACCTTGATTCCAAGTACCTCTACCACCTCATTGGACGAGTTCAGGAGCTCTGTGCATGCCAGCTCCTCTTTAATATACAGACCTACTCCTCCACTTGACCTAATTACTCTGTCTCATCTATATAGATTATAATTCGGAATCCAGATTTCACTATCCATGTGATCTTTTGTGTGGGTTTCTGTAAATGCACCAAATATTGAGTTCGATTCTATTAGGAGGCCATTTATGAACTTTACTTTATTTCTTGATTTTGGTTTCAAGCCTTGTGTGTTTGTATATATGAATGATTTCCCACATTGTGTGTCACTTCTGGTGGGCTTTGGTAGTGCTCCCCCCCCCCCTACTCTGCACAGGCCCAGGGTGTGTTGTTTTGGAAGTGATTCGTCCAGTTTTGGTAGTAGGACGGGTGTTGAGTGGTGTAGTACCTGTGTGCTTGTTGATAGTTTGTATTCCAGTCTTGTGGGTATCTCCCTTCCCCTCTGTAATCCTGTAGTGGTTCCATCTGACTCTTCCTCTCTCTTATATTTTCTACTCTGTTTCTGCCTTCCTATAAAAAAATTCCAGTAGTGTCATATTGACCTTCCCGTCTATAACGCTGTGTACCTCTCACGTGGAATTCCGGACACTGAAGATTGTAGCATTTTTTGTCCCTAATTGAGAATTGACATAATTTAGGGTGGAAGTATCTACACCCTGTTCCAAAACGGCATATACCCCTCGCCATCATGTTCCTGCATTTTCGAGGATGCAGAAAATTGTATTTTGCTCCTAATTTTCCATATTTGCATATTCCTTTAGCGTAGAATTTGAAACAATGTTTCAAATGTAGATATGATAGAGCCCAGTAGGTCAGAAACCTATTCACGAGTTGATCGACATTTGAGAGGCCAGACCAAAGATCCAGTGATCAACCCCCGCAAGCACAACTAGGTAAGTACAACTAGGTGAGTACAACTAGGTGAGTACACACTCACACACACACACACACACTCCGAAAGAGCAGAGCTCAAACCCCACAAGGACAACTCGGTGAATACACACACACACACCCACATACATACAGCTCATATAAGACTTTTGTATAAACAGGTGTCTTTTGCCTTATCTGGCACACTCCGCTGCTTCGCTATCTCCACCCATCCTTCACCGTGAGCAAAGGACACATTTGCAAGTCCAATCTTCCGCAGATGTTGAGGTATATACGATCAAAGTTGTGGCCTGGGATGAGCAACGTGCACTGTGGACGGCCCCAACCAGCTATTACGTAAAAGATATACAGCTCACAGAGACGCGTGTGTGTGTGAGAGGCCGCGGAGGGAGGCAGCGGCGGCCGGGTCTTGTGTGATGGTCCGCCAAGAAGTGGAGGTAATGAAGACCACACAACATCTCGCTTGGCATCTTTAGGAAGAGGTTGAAATTAAGGTGCTTGTTTACATTACTCCTTGCACTGTGTTTTTGCTTTTTTTCTCGTAATTCCTCGTCTCTGTCGCTCTGTATTTTGTCTCCTTTCTTTCACCATTTTTTTTTATTCGTGGTCTTACGTATTATATATTTGCACTTCTATTCCTTTTTCGTTTTAGATGTTAGATATGCACCAGATAGGCACTTTAATCCCGGCCGATACACGACTTCTTAACAAATTCCACAAACCGACATTAAACAGCTGTGATATATCTGGTTGACTATGATCCAATTTAATACTATAAGTGACAGCTAAAGCCTTGTAAATTCCTCTGTTTTAGAAATTATTCAGTACCTCGACTGAGACACCTGCCAGAGGTTTATAGCATAATACTTATTGAACTTATGAACAGGTAAGAAGAAAGACAAGTCACCGAAAAAAACAAAAAAATTTAAGTGTTCACCTTCAAGGTATTACGCAACATGAGCAGATTAGAGGTGGGCATCTTCCTCAGTTCTCAGGAAACCCTCGATATCATCTAGCAGAAATATGTATCTGGATAAAGCTCTAAGCAGGGTTAGGATGAGGGAGTACCTGTCGGACACAAAACAGAGTGTCACAATGACACTATATATCAAAATGAAGATTCTGATATATTAGAATAAAATGGCTCATATACTTGATATAAGCTATTACCCATCCTGCTCCTACTACACATCAACTACGTGACAGAGTTAACAGCTTTCAAAGTATGTAAAGTGGATGATACGAAACTAAGGTGCAGATTCAGAACAAGGAAAACTAGTCTGCAATACATTATTACTAAAACTTCATATACTGTTAAAAAAAAGAAGAAAAGTAACATTATTGTAAAGACAAAATAACTTAGATAAGACTAAGGTGCTACATAGAGCCTCTCAAGGCTCTCCCATTCTTTGTTAGAGGCTCGGTGGCTCCTTTTCATAATTATTTACTTAGATAATAATGTTTCTGAGAAGATTACAGCCGCAGTGAAGACTGAAGGAAAGGCAACTTATGAATCTGAGGAGCAGATCGTTAAACCTAATGCCATAGATAAATGGCTGAATAACGTCAGAGATCTGAGCGAAATGAGCATATTTTTAGATAGTTCTCAGGAATTTAAACACACAATTCATCGGAATTCTTTGTTAGCGTTGGGAGACGTAGCAATGAGAAATAGTTGTCAAAACATAACACAATGTGATATCTATGAACTGAGAATTCTGAGCTACGACGACAGCTTGAGGGAATGGAACTATCTATCCTATACAATACATAACACAGCAAAACTCGTAAGATTAAAACTGTAAAAGATTATGTGGGCAAGGAAGCAATGTTTAAAGTGAGAAATAACAAAACAGAGAGACATAGATGGAAGCTAAATACACAATACTGTCATGGATCAGGAGCTGAAGGTGCTGACAGATAAGTACTTACCATCGACCTTGAAGACGCCGACAGATGAATACAGAAACATAATGTTTCAACAGTGTAAACAGCGCTCATAGTGAAGCTCCACGAAGATCCCAACTGCGTCACACCCACCTGCGCCACACCCACCTGCGCCACACCCACCTGCACCACACCCAAACCTGCGCCACATCAACCTGCACCACACCCACCTGCGCCACACCCACCTGCGCCACACCCCCACCTGCACCACACCCACCTGCACCACACCCACCTGCACCACACCCACCTGCACCACACCCACCTGCGCCACATCTACCTGCGCCACACCCACCTACGCCACATCCACCTGCACCACACCCACCTGCACCACACCCACCTGCGCCACACCCACCTGCGCCACACCCACCTGCACCATATCCACCTGCACCACACCCACCTGCGCCACATCCACCTGCACCACACTCACCTGCACCACACTCACCTGCACCATACTCACCTGCACCACACCCACCTGCACCACACTCACCTGCACCACACTCACCTGCACCACACCCACCTGCACCACACTCACCTGCACCACACCCCCACCTGCACCACACCCACCTGCACCACACCCACCTGCACCACACCCACCTGCACCACACCCACCTGCGCCACATCCACCTGCGCCACACCCACCTGCGCCACATCCACCTGCACCACACCCACCTGCGCCACACCCACCTGCACCACATCCACCTGCACCACACCCACCTGCGCCACATCCACCTGCACCATACTCACCTGCACCACACCCACCTGCACCACACTCACCTGCACCACACTCACCTGCACCACACTCACCTTCACCACACTCACCTGCACCACACTCACCTGCACCACACCCACCTGCACCACACTCACCTGCACCACACTCACCTGCACCACACTCACCTGCACCACACCCACCTGCACCACACCCACCTGCACCACACCCACCTGCACCACACTCACCTGCACCACACTCACCTGCACCACACTCACCTGCACCACACTCACCTGCACCACACTCACCTGCACCACACTCACCTGCACCATACTCACCTGCACCACACCCACCTGCACCACACCCACCTGCACCACACTCACCTGCACCACACCCACCTGCACCACACTCACCTGCACCACACTCACCTGCACCACACTCACCTGCACCACACTCACCTGCACCACACCCACCTGCACCACACCCACCTGCACCACACCCACCTGCGCCACACTCACCTGCACCACACCCACCTGCACCACACTCACCTGCACCACACTCACCTGCACCACACTCACCTGCACCACACTCACCTGCACCACACCCACCTGCACCACACCCACCTGCACCACACCCACCTGCACCACACTCACCTGCACCACACTCACCTGCACCACACCCACCTGCACCACACTCACCTGCACCACACTCACCTGCACCACACTCACCTGCACCACACCCACCTGCACCACACCCACCTGCACCACACTCACCTGCGCCACACCCACCTGCGCCACACCCACCTGCACCACACTCACCTGCACCACACTCACCTGCACCACACCCACCTGCACCACACTCACCTGCACCACACTCACCTTCACCACACTCACCTGCACCACACTCACCTGCACCACACTCACCTGCACCACACTCACCTGCACCACACTCACCTGCACCATACCCACCTGCACCACACCCACCTGCACCACACCCACCTGCGCCACACTCACCTGCACCACACCCACCTGCACCACACTCACCTGCACCACACTCACCTGCACCACACTCACCTGCACCACACTCACCTGCACCACACCCACCTGCACCACACCCACCTGCACCACACCCACCTGCACCACACTCACCTGCACCACACTCACCTGCACCACACCCACCTGCACCACACTCACCTGCACCACACTCACCTGCACCACACTCACCTGCACCACACCCACCTGCACCACACCCACCTGCACCACACTCACCTGCGTCACACCCACCTGCGCCACACCCACCTGCACCACACTCACCTGCACCACACTCACCTGCACCACACCCACCTGCACCACACTCACCTGCACCACACTCACCTTCACCACACTCACCTGCACCACACTCACCTGCACCACACTCACCTGCACCACACTCACCTGCACCACACTCACCTGCACCATACCCACCTGCACCACACCCACCTGCACCACACCCACCTGCGCCACACCCACCTGCACCACACCCACCTGCACCACACTCACCTGCACCACACTCACCTGCACCACACTCACCTGCACCACACCCACCTGCACCACACCCACCTGCGCCACATCCACCTGCGCCACATCCACCTGCGCCACACCCACCTGCGCCACATCCACCTACACCACACCCACCTGCACCACACCCACCTGCACCACATCCACCTGCACCACACCCACCTGCACCACACCCACCTGCACCACACTCACCTGCACCACACTCACCTGCACCACACTCACCTGCACCACACTCACCTGCACCATACTCACCTGCACCACACCCACCTGCACCACACCCACCTGCACCACACTCACCTGCACCACACCCACCTGCACCACACTCACCTGCACCACACTCACCTGCACCACACTCACCTGCACCACACTCACCTGCACCATACTCACCTGCACCACACCCACCTGCACCACACCCACCTGCGCCACACTCACCTGCACCACACCCACCTGCACCACACTCACCTGCACCACACTCACCTGCACCACACTCACCTGCACCACACTCACCTGCACCACACCCACCTGCACCACACCCACCTGCACCACACCCACCTGCACCACACTCACCTGCACCACACTCACCTGCACCACACCCACCTGCACCACACTCACCTGCACCACACTCACCTGCACCACACTCACCTGCACCACACTCACCTGCACCACACCCACCTGCACCACACCCACCTGCACCACACTCACCTGCGCCACACCCACCTGCACCACACCCACCTGCACCACACTCACCTGCACCACACTCACCTGCACCACACCCACCTGCACCACACTCACCTGCACCACACTCACCTGCACCACACTCACCTGCACCACACTCACCAGCACCACACTCACCTGCACCACACTCACCTGCACCACACTCACCTGCACCACACTCACCTGCACCATACTCACCTGCACCACACCCACCTGCACCACACCCACCTGCGCCACACCCACCTGCACCACACCCACCTGCACCACACTCACCTGCACCACACTCACCTGCACCACACCCACCTGCACCACACCCACCTGCGCCACATCCACCTGCGCCACATCCACCTGCGCCACACCCACCTGCGCCACATCCACCTACACCACACCCACCTGCACCACACCCACCTGCACCACATCCACCTGCACCACACCCACCTGCGCCACATCCACCTGCGCCACACCCACCTGCGCCACATCCACCTGCGCCACATCCACCTGCGCCACACCCACCTGCGCCACACCCACCTGCGCCACATCCACCTGCGCCACACCCACCTGCGCCACACCCACCTGCGCCACATCCACCTGCGCCACATCCACCTGCGCCACACCCACCTGCGCCACATCCACCTGCGCCACATCCACCTGCACCACACCTACCTGCGCCACACCCACCTGCGCCACACCCACCTGCGCCACACCCACCTGCACCACACCCACCTGCACCACACCCACCTGCGCCACACCCACCTGCGTCACACCCACCTGCACCACACCCACCTGCGCCACACTCACCTGCACCACACCCACCTGCGCCACACCCACTTGCGCCACACCCACTCATCCCCTCCCCCAGCGGACCCCCTCACTCATCCCCTACCCCACCGGACCCCTCACTCATCCCCTACCCCAGCGGACCCCCTCACTCATCCCCTACCCCACCGGACCCCTCACTCATCCCCTACCCCAGCGGACCCCCTCACTCATCCCCTACCCCACCGGACCCCCTCACTCATCCCCTACCCCAGTGGACCCCCTCACTCATCCCCTTCCCCAGTGGACCCCCTCACTCATCCCCTACCCCAGTGGACCCCCTCACTCATCCCCTACCCCAGTGGACCCCCTCACTCATCCCCTACCCCAGTGGACCCCCACACTCATCCCCTACCCCAGTGGACCCCCTCAACTCATCCCCTACCCCAGTGGACCCCCTCACTCATCCCCTACCCCACCGGACCCCCTCACCATCCCCTACCCCAGCGGACCCCCTCACTCATCACCTACCCCAGCGGAACCCCTCACCATCCCCTACCCCAGCGGACCCCCTCACTCATCCCCTACCCCACCGGACCCCCTCACTCATCCCCTACCCCACCGGACCCCCCTCACCATCCCCTACCCCAGCGGACCCCCTCAATCATCCCCTACCCCACCGGACCCCCTCACCATCCCCTACCCCAGCGGACCCCCTCACTCATCCCCTCCCCCAGCGGACCCCCTCACTCATCCCCTACCCCAGCGGACCCCCTCACTCATCACCTACCCCAGCGGACCCCCTCACCATCCCCTACCCCAGCGGACCCCCTCACTCATCCCCTACCCCACCGGACCCCCTCACCATCCCCAACCCCAGCGGACCCCCTCACTCATCACCTACCCCAGCGGACCCCCTCACTCATCCCCTACCCCACCGGACCCCCTCACCATCCCCTACCCCAGCGGACCCCCTCACTCATCCCCTACCCCAGTGGACCCCCTCACTCATCACCTACCCCAGCGGACCCCCCTCATTCATTCCCTACCCTAGCGGACCCTCTCACTCATCCCCTACCCCACCGGACCCCTCACTCATCCCCTACCCCAGTGGACCCCCTCACTCATCCCCTCCCCCAGTGGACCCCCTCACTCATCACCTACCCCAGCGGACCCCCTCACTCATCACCTACCCCAGCGGACCCCCCTCATTCATTCCCTACCCTAGCGGACCCCCTCACTCATCCCCTACCCCAGTGGACCCCCTCACTCATCCCCTACCCCAGTGGACCCCCTCATTCATTCCCTACCCCACCGGACCCCCTCACTCATCACCTACCCCAGCGGACCCCCTCACTCATCACCTACCCCAGCGGACCCACTCACTCATCCCCTACCCCAGCGGACCCCCTCACTCATCACCTACCCCAGCGGACCCCCTCACTCATCACCTACCCCAGCGGACCCCCTCACTCATCCCCTACCCCAGTGGACCCCCTCAACTCATCCCCTACCCCCAGCGGACCCCCTCACTCATCCCCTACCCCAGTGGACCCCCTCAACTCATCCCCTACCCCCAGCGGACCCCCTCACTCATCCTCTACCCCAGTGGACCCCCTCACTCATCCCCTACCCCAGCGGACCCCCTCACTCATCCCCTACCCCAGTGGACCCCCTCACTCATCCCCTACCCCAGTGGACCCCCTCAACTCATCCCCTACCCCAGTGGACCCCCTCACTCATCCCCTACCCCAGTGGACCCCCTCAACTCATCCCCTACCCCAGTGGACCCCCTCAACTCATCCCCTACCCCAGTGGACCCCCTCACTCTTCCTCTACCCCAGTGGACCCCCTCACTCATCCCCTACCCCAGTGGACCCCCTCAACTCATCCCCTACCCCAGTGGACCCCCTCAACTCATCCCCTACCCCCAGCGGACCCCCTCAACTCATCCCCAACCCCAGCGGACCCCCTCACTCATCCCCTACCCCAGTGGACCCCCTCACTCATCCCCTACCCCAGTGGACCCCCTCAACTCATCCCCTACCCCAGTGGACCCCCTCACTCATCCCCTACCCCAGTGGACCCCCTCACTCTTCCCCTACCCCAGTGGACCCCCTCAACTCATCCCCTACCCCCAGCGGGGTCTCTCACAACCTCACAGACAACACCACCTCACACAGGCTGACCGGGACGCCATATGAACAACATACACTCCTTAATATATTATTGTCCCATAAGCCTGCACAATAACATGTTAACGCTCCATTCTCACCAAAACTGCCTTTTATGCTCTCGGGTCAGTTGGGCCGCTGCGCCGCCCCCACTCGCTCCTCCGCCTCGTGTGTCTCACCTGAGCTGTGTCTCACTTGGGCGGTGAGGGAAAGACCTCTCCTTCAACCTGAAGAGGTCTTTACCTCAACGACTTTGTTCCTCGATAGGAGTGACTCGAAATCTTTGTCCGCCACACGAGACAGAGATCCAGAGATTCTATTCTCGTTTTCTAAGACTCGGAGTTACACCTCTTCAGGGGTTGATACCCTGGTGTTGGCGTCTCGAGCAGAAGATCTACTTCGACTTGGTTTGACCTCTTAGCGGGTGATATATTACACAGGATTATTTCTATGCCTAAGATGGGACCTGCGTAGCCTTACGTCTCTCAGAGCTATTACCCATCATAATATATAATATTATATAATATTATTATATTATATATATTAGGGGCATAAGGTTAAGGGACTGGTAAGTGCACACAGACGGAGGAAGGGTCATTTGGTGTGAAGGTGCCCATAACCTGCAGATGAGGGCTGGCTGTCTGTTCTGTTATGGTCCCCAAACACAGTGTGATGGGCAGCGTCTGGCCTCCAGCCCTCAACTATTTTTCAATCATCCTGCTATGATGTTCACCACTGCCCGGACCACCACGCACACTGCGGTCCTCTGACAGTGTTGTTGTTGTTTGAAATTTAGCTAATCAGAACAAATTGTCCATGTAGCACGGGCTATAGTGAGCCCATAATTGAGTGTCGCCAGAGTTCTGATCACCGGTCTTATCTCTGTATGCCGAGTTTATTGATCCATCACCTCACTTTTTTCTTTACTTCTTACTCTCGCTTTACTTTTCACTTTATTTTGTATGTAACTGACCTTCCAGGAGTATAAATCCTGTGTTACCTCCGGTCGTCCCCAGAGTAACAAGGTTATCGCGAATAACTGAACTCAATTACGGGCTCACCATAGCCCGTGCTACATGGACATTTCGTTCTGAGTAGCTTAATCTAAAACAACAACCACAACAACCCCTTACGGCAGGTTGTTATATTCATGCCCGTGCCACCTTTTGGGAGCCTTAATCTTCATCAATCAATCATCAATCTGTCGCTGCCCCCTCCCCAGCCCCCGCTCTGTGCCAGGTAAGTCCACTAAGGGCTCACCATAGCCCGTGCTACTTGGAACTCTTTGTTCCGAGTAGATGAATCTAAAACAACAACCTGTCGTCCAATGCAACCCGTTCTCGCAAATTCGTAAAGTCAATATTGACTTATTAACTACGTGCATAAGTGATATACTAAACATAATAGATACCCTTAAAAAGATTCATAGAAAACACCGACCTTACCTAACCTTGTTAGTATCTTAAGATAAGCATCTTATTCCTTCGTAATTACAATTATTACTTAACCTATACCTATTATTGGTTAGGTAATAATTGTAATTACGAAGCAATAAGATGCTTATCTTAAGATACTAACAAGGTTAGGTAAGGTCGGTGTTTTCTATGAATCTTTTTAAGGGTATCTATTATGTTGACCAGACCACACACTAGAAATTGAAGGGACGACGACGGTATCTATTATGTTAAGTATGTCACCTATGCACATATTTAATAAGTCAATATTGACTTATTAAATTTGCGAGAACGGGTTGGTCCAATGCCCGTGCCACCTTTTGAGTCGCTTAAGCACAATTAGACCTTCTGCAGGTGTCCACTTATTCTTATGTTCGTTAGCCAAAATTACAGAGAAATTGTTTTTTTCACCTTTATGCCTTTCACCTACATATCTTGTTTAAATATTCAAGTATTATATATCTATGATTATAATTTTAGAGATAAGTTGATTTTCACGTGAGCACTCAAATAATTTCTTGTTTCATTTTCGATCATCGTTGTACATAATAATTTTATTTACGTGTAAATTTTTTCATGAGCTACACACAGATACACACACACACACACACACACACACACACACACACACACACACACACACACACACACACACACACACACACACACACACACACACACACACACACATACACACACACACACACACACACACACACACACACACACACACATACACACACACACACACACACACACACACACACACACACACACACACACACACACATACACACACACACACACACACACACACACACACACACACACACACACACACACACACACACACACACACACACACACACACAATGTGTGTGTGTGTGTGAGAGAGAGAAAGACCTGGGGGTTGATATCACGCCAGATCTGTCCCCTGAAGCTCAAATCAAGAGGATAACATCAGCAGCATATGCCAGTTTGGCTAACATACGAACGGTCTTTAAAAACTTGTGTAGGGAATCTTTAAGAACATTATATACCACATATGTCAGAACAATCCTGGAGTATGCGGCTCCAGCATGGAGTCCATGTCTAGTCAAGCATAAGACTAAACTGGAAAAGGTTCAAAGGTTTGCTACCAGACTAGTACCCGAGCTGAGAGGTACTAGTCAGGGTTGATAAAGACAGGTTATTTAACACAAGGGGCACACGCACTAGGGGACACAGGTGGAAACTGAGTGCCCAAATGAGCCACAGAGATATTAGAAAGAACTTTTTTAGTGTCAGAGTGGTTGACAAATGGAATGCATTAGGAAGTGATGTGGTGGAGGCTGACTCCATACACAGTTTCAAGTGTAGATATGATAGAGCCCAATAGGCTCAGGAACCTGTACACAAGTTGATTGACGGTTGAGAGGCTGAGTAGACAGGCTGAGTTGATTGAGGGTCTCGGGCTGAGTAGACAGCGCTCGGGGGTCGTAGTCCGAATGGTCTGGTTTCGATTAACGGCGGAGGCGGAAACAAATTGGCAGTGTCTTTCATCCTGATGCCCTTGTTCACCTAGCAGTAAATAAGTACCACGTCAAATAGTTCTTAGTGATCTAAGGCTTCTGCGCTCATGCAGCTTTCTTATATATATTTACTAGCAGTACCCGGCCACACACTGCTATAGCTCAGCAACGCATATGCATTACTGAGCCACAGCAGCCTTCCCTGTCCCCGAGTCCTCCCAACCATTCCCCACTCCACCATCTCCTCTTCCTTCCCACCATGCCCCATTCCCTTGTCCCTTTGTCCTCCCCACCATTCTCCATTCCCCCATCTCGTCCCCACCATCCCAAACTCCACCGTCCCCTCGTCCTTCCCCACCATTACCCCCTCCCTTGTCCCCTCGTCCTCCCCACCATCTCTCACTTACATCCCCCTTGTCATCCCCACTATATCGTCCGATGCCTTCTCAAATGGTCTGATGTTCCCTTTACAAAATTGGGAACATTAAATGATCACTTGATGTTCCCATCACGGAAATATAAGGAAAAACAGTTAAAAAAATTAAATGAAAATATGAAAAAATAAAAAAATAACTATACTCATAAAATGAACGTTATGGTAAACAACACAGCTCAATTCCAACGCAATTCACGCAAAGTAATTAAAGCAAAATGAAAATAAATCAAAATCTATGAAAAATCCATTTATCAATGCAATCAGAAACATTGAAATGGAATTGTAACATATTTAGTATAGCATGTGTGTTGCTCTTACATGCAACAGATGGCGCTGTATTTCAAGAAAAGCATAGCTTTACCTGTCACAGGTGTGGCATCTATGCTTATATTTATGAAATGAACGGTATGGTAAACAACACAGCTCCATTCCAGTATAATGTCACACAAAATAATTAAATAAAAAGTAAAATAAATAGAAATCTATGAAAATATAATTTATCAATGCAATCGGAAACATTGAAAATGGAAATAGTGACATATTTAGTATAGTGTGCATGTTGCTATTATGTTCAACAGATGGCGCTGTTTTTCAAAAAAACTTGGTTTTACCTGTCACATGGGAGGCATCTATATAGTAGGTATATAAAAAAGCGCGCCTTTTTGAATGCAACGTTGTGTCAAAATTTCAAAGCTATTGGTAAAGAACTTTTGGAGATTACAGCGTGTGTTGCTCTTACGTCCAACGGATGGCGTTTTTTTTTTTAAAAAGCATGTTTTTCCTGTCACAGGTGAGGTATGTTTATAGTAGATATATAAAAAGACGCGTCAATTCGAATGCAACGTTTTCAAAATTTCAAAGCAATCGGTAAAGAGGTTTTGAAGATTTCCCTCGCATGAAAAACACGAGAAAAAAACAATTTTTCAGAAAAAGCATGTTTTTTTTACCGTCACAGACGTGACATCTATATAGTATGTATATTGAAAACTGCTCGGATGCGAATGGAACTTTGTGTGAAAATTTAAAAACAATCAGTGAAGAACTTCCGGAGATTTGCGGTTATGCACAATCGAACCTTTTTATTTTTATTGATATTCTAGCTGTACCCGGCCACGCGTTGTTGTGGCTCAGCAATCTTGCCCCTGTCCCCTTGTTCTTCACACCATTCTCCATTCCCGTCAGTCCAGTCGTGATGGTCAAGCGGATTAAGGCGTCCTGTAGTTACCATTTGCGTTGCTCCTGGGAGTATGGGTTCGAGTCACTTCTGGGGTGTGAGTTTTCAGTTGCATATAGTCCTGGGGACCATTCAGGCTTGTTTGCATTTGTGTTTCTCACGTGTGCCCCAAAGAATGAGGTGATTTGAAAAATGCTATGCCCAGGATTACATCTTAGTGCCGGTGGGGAAATGGTTCAAATAGCTTCGGCTATCACTTCCCTAGTCCGGTCGTGATGGTCAAGCAGATTAACATACGTCAGGCTGCGAGCAGCCGCGTCCAACAGCCTGGTTGATCAGTCCGACAACCAGGAGGCCTGGTCGACGACCGGGCCGCGGGGACGTTAAGCCCCGGAAGCACCTCAAGGTAACCTCAAGGTAACCCGTGTCACCTCATCCCCATCATCTCCAACTCCACCATCCCCTCGTCTTTCCTACCATATACTGAGGGAAAAGATGATTATACTGAGGGATGAAACGAGTATACTGAGGGAAGAGATGAATATACTGAGGGAAAATACGAATAAACTGAGGGAAGAGACGAGTATTTTGAGGTAAGAGACGTGAATATTGAGGTAAAAGACGTGAATATTGAGGTAGGAGACGTGAATATTGAGGTAAAAGACGTGAATATTGAGGTAGGAGACGTGAATATTGAGGTAAAAGACGTGAATATTGAGATAGGAGACGTGAATATTGAGGTAAAAGACGTGAATATTGAGGTAGGAGACGTGAATATTGAGGTAAAAGACGTGAATATTGAGGTAGGAGACGTGAATATTGAGGTAAAAGACGTGAATATTGAGATAGGAGACGTGAATATTGAGGTAAAAGACGTGAATATTGAGGTAGGAGACGTGAATATTGAGATAGGTGAAGTGAATATTAAGGGAGAGACCCCAGACAACGCCTCCAGGTGTTCCTTGTTATAAACTTTCGGAGCTGACAGCCAGAGAGATGCAGCAGCCTGAGAGAGAGAGAGAGAGAGAGAGAGAGAGAAATGCTGCGTCTTTGTAATAAAATAAATTATTCTCCCGATATTTCTTCAATATTTTTTCTCTTCCCGCCCACCTCGTTGGTGCACACTGACGATCGTACAACTAGCCCTTGGGGTAACTTCCAGAGCTAGTTTCCAGGGATGGGTAGCTCCCTAGTGCTAGTTTTCAGGGATTGCTAGCTGTATGCACTAGTTTCCAGTGATTGCTAGCTGTATGCACTAGTTTCCAGGGATTGCTAGCTCGAAGCGCTAGTTTCCAGGGATAACTAGCTACCACAGCGCTAGCTGTAATGTCTAGCTAGTTCCCAGTACTAGTTTTCAGGGCTTGCTAGCTCGCAGTACTAGCTCTCATTGCTAGCTTTAAGTGCAATAAATAAATAACAGTTTCAAGCTTTGGCTAATAATATTAACTTCAAAGACAATAGGAACAAAAATATGAAAGAAGCTGAAAAAGGCTTATTGGCGGATGAGAGCCAATTTCTATGTCTAACCATAGCTTGAAACAATTCAGCAGTCAAGCGTCAATTATATTTGCAAGTTACTTATACTATATATGAACCGTCCTAATTTGGAACCTCAGTTTATCCAGGTCTTCAACGAGTCTAAAAATGATTGCATTCATGTTCAATATCTTGTGTTAAATTTTTGGTTTACATGTTTGCAATCTGTTTAAAATTGCCTAGTTATTCCTTTTTATCCACTTGTTTACTTCAATATGTATACTAATATGTAATATTACTTCAATATGTAAACTAATATGTAATATTACTTCAATATGTAAACTAATATGTAATATTACTTCAATATGTAAACTAATATGTAATATTACTTCAATATGTAAACTAATATGTAATATTACTTCAATATGTAAACTGATATATAATATTACTTCAATATGTAAACTAATATGTAATATTACTTCAATATGTAAACTAATATGTAATATTACTTCAATATGTAAACTAATATGTAATATTACTTCAATATGTAAACTAATATATAATATTACTTCAATATGTAAACTAATATGTAATATTACTTCAATATGTAAACTTTACCCACAAAATGTAAATTAAGCTTTCTTAATCTCTCTCTCCGTACGGGAGGTTCCTCGTGGATGGGATGACTATTGTAAATTATTTATGTATACATTCAAGAAAATTTATGTCCGTTTAGTAATACTGAAGCCAAAAATGAGCAGCATTACGTAAAGGTCGCCCCTCTAAAAGTCATGATACAGCGAAAGTATTACAATATTATTATAATGTATTATTATATTAGATGTGGATTCGTTTATATTATATGTATTTGGTTTGTTAACCAACCATATCGAATACTTTAGTCTTCATCTTATTCTAGGATCAATGTCAGCTTCCAGTGTATGTACACTGGAAAGTGGGGTAGATATATCGGTGTGTATATATCCCTGTATTTACATTTCTTTTTGTTAACGTTTATAGAAATAAATCCCCAGATTCTACTGGCCTTGTTCTGCATATTTTTTTCCATTGGTTGACTTTCATTTTCAGGTCCCTACTCATCATGACAAACCTGATCTTTTTCACATTAAAATTTCGTAATCTAAGCATTGTCTACATAATATATGGAAATACTTGCCATTACCTTGGCTCAAAACCTTGTATTTTTAAACACTAAACTTAATTTGTTTATTTTTTGTCTATTTTAAAATCTGTTCTAGATCTACCTTTAAATCTTACTCATTTCGAAATTTATTTCCAGCTCTATTTTTTGTTGTATCATGTACAGATTTACAAATGTTGGTGTAAAATAAATGTTTATATACATGGCAAAAACTAGAGGTCCTACGATGGAATATAATCTAGAAACTTTATTCATAATAACTTACAAAAATCATTACACTAAAGGCTGGACTAAACAGGTGTACAACAGGCTGTAATAACCCTTTCTTCTCTTTTACCCTTTTTACTCCCTCTCAATACCCCAGCTGAACACTGCTTGCAGATCAATGTGACCCCCTATTGAACTACAGGCTAATTAGTTAACTCAGAAATATTAAATGATGGGGGAACAAGAAGAAGGGATTATTAATTTAATATTACTAAATAAAAACTCATTAAACACTGCCACCACCTCCCTGTTTAGAATCTGTATGTGTCTTTTATTGACCTCCCAGGAAGGAAAGAGATCAGTAATCATGAAACTCAAAGGGTATGAGGACCTGAGTAAAATGCTTGGGAGTAAAAAATGTAATCTTTACTGATTGAGGATTCAAGGACAGCTCTAATATCCATAAAATGGAGGGGAACACATGGGGATTTGTAGCACAGCAAATGAAAACCACAAATAAGAATGAATAACGCAACATTAATCAAAGGGAACAAATAACTAAACACAAATTAACCTTAATACACTTTATTTATTTAAACACTATAATTGAAATCAAAATTAAAAATATATCCTACTCTAATATAATCTCCTACGAGGCAATGGTATGACCAATGATGGACATTATACTCCAGCACACTTAACCTTAACTGCTGAGACCCGCCAATGATGTTGAATGGCTTGCCCTATAGATCAGGAGATCTGTACCCCCCCAGTTGAATCCCCAAAACACACTGACTTTAATATTTCCTTAAATTCTACCAGTGAACAACAAACTCCACCCACCTAGTTTCTAGGCCCAATAAGCCCCGCCTCTCTAGGCCTATACCCAATGGATTTAAACATAACTGGGTGCTATGGAAGCTTGGCCAATGGAATGGACAGGCCCTACCTTGGGAACTCCGCCCCTTCAGTCCTAAGGCAACAAGGGCCAAGAATCCAAGGCCTCCATGGCTGCAATCAATCAGAACCAGGCTTGACCATAAGGGTCAATTCCTCTGGACAGAAAACTCCTGTACTGGAAAAAGCAGAACAACCCCTCGTGGGACCAGCTGCTAACCAGCCATCCAACGAAATTTGAGACCTACGGTTTATGGCTCCTCAATTCGTCACTGGTAGAAGCAAGGCAGGGGAAGAGGGGAAACGAGTGGGGGAAATGAGTGGGAAAATGGAGTGGCAAATAGAGAAGGCCAAGAGAGGACCTCTTGACCCCAAGGATTATGACCAGTGAGGGGTGGACTGTGACAAATGGGAGGGATGACCAAAGGGAGGGGGAAGACGAACGACGGCAAGGGGAGAGAGGAGAAAGGGGAGGGGGGAAAAGGGGAGAGGGGGAGAGGGGAGTGGGGGATTGGGGAGAAGTCATTTACTGAGCACAAGGCTAAATCAAAAACCATCTCTTTGTGACTGTAGTTCCTTCATAATTACACATATCCAGCTGGGTATGTCCCTGCTCTCTCACCTGAATTGTATTATATCCTGTAGACTTGCTAAATCATTATTTACATCACTCATGTTGTATTTGTAGTAGTCAGATATTTCTGGAAAAGTTAAGAATGGCCAGTTGTAAGTGAGTTCCTGAAAAAAAGTGTTGATTGAGTTTGTCGGACGTAATGATTACTTTTAGACTAAAAATATATTTGTTTGCGAATTATTTTTTAATATGTTGGTGTGGAGAACAGGCAAGATAGGAGATTGCAACGAGTGTGAGAATGGATTCCCATGATATATCTTGAACATTTACGCAATAACAAATTAAGTAAACTTTCCACGGTCAGTATTGTGTAGATCTCATAGTTCCCATCCATAAAAGCTTTAACATTAACTGTTAAATGACTTTATTTTCGACCAGATATTATGATGACCAAATTAACTCACACTGTCATTTCTTCTGACTATCAGATTTCTAACAGGAAAATTGACAAGCGGGATTCCGAGTATATAATATATCCAAGATGATTTCCAGAATACGTTACTGAAATCTTTCAGCCTAATAATTTTCATTTTGAACATCGTAGAAACGTGTCCAGTGAGTTAAAAGTTATTATTCACATTTGACCTGATTGAGAATTATGGTGAGTTCTGCACTACATCTTTTATGTATTTCAGTCAAGTTTTCCATGGTCTTTTTTATCTTTGCGAGAAGAACTAGAGCATCAACATAACAAAAGACATTGGCTTTATTACTGCCTGCTGCAACAGCCAGTTAGACTGGCTATTAACTGTTTCAATAATGGATCGTGAGAGATAGCAAATATTATAGGGTTAAACACAGTGCCTTTTTGAGTTCATTTTTTGTGAAAATTTTCAGAGAGGGCATAATTTCATAGCTAGTTTCCATACCTGAGAAGAAATATGTAGGTATCTAGCAATGACGGAGCACGCTTCTCTTCTATGCAATTCTCTTAAAACCCAAGATTGAATATGTAATACATCTGTTTTACAATGTATTGGACCTATACAATATGTAATACATCTGGTATACAATACATGCATCTATAACTTGAATTTATTAAAGTATCTTAATCACTTTCAGTGGTTAGGTATTTAATATCACACTAGTTTCTATAGAGGCAATCTTACCCTGTCAAAGTAGGAGAGACATAGTTGTATGTATATATATGTGGATATGTGTAGGTATGTGTGGATATGTGTAGGTATGTGTGTATATATGTATATGTGTGTGTATTTGTATACAGGGTATGTGGAAGCTGGTCGGAATTGCATTTCTCCTTTGTAAACGCGCATTAATGGCACTATGTAAATAGACACCTCGAACACTGTGTATGTAGGACAGACGTAAATCTGTGTATTAAATTCAGAGGTTAGCTTAGCATTTTAAAAGCACTACAATCACCTGTGGTTGAATGTTCAATAAATCACTGAATTATATGCTTAACAGATCTCTAACCCTGTCCATGGAAGACAGAAGAAAATGTATATATTCTGGTTAGCAATGTAAATGTGTGGCCGCGTCTGTGGTAGGAAAAAAATCTCTAAAAAGTTTGCTGCGTTGAAGTTCGTCACAAAAACTTTGAAAGTATCAAGAAACAGAGAGAGATAGAAGAGAGGTACCTCGTGAGTTATAGTACTAAATAGATTCCTCCACAAGAGTATCACTGAATAATGTTGACCAGACCACACACTAGAAGGTGAAGGGATGACGACGTCCCTTCACCGATATAGAATCTTCGATATAGAATCGATATAGAAAAAGATATAGTCCCTTCGACGATATAGAATCGACTTGAGAATGGTCCAGGACGGACTGAAACGTCGTCGTCCCTTCACCTTCTAATGTGTGGTCTGGTCAACTTACTTTAGCCACGTTATTGTGACTCATCGCCTGCATCATTGAATAATCTTTTTCTGGGGGGGGGGATGAAAGGGGGCAAATTGAAAATTATAAGTGTCTTGTTCGTTGGCTGGAATGTCAATGAGAATATAACCAAACATTGTGTTTTATAGTGTGTTTAAGGCGACAGCTTCATAGTTATCAGAGGAGGACAAAAAGTTCAGCAATACTTGGGAATGGAATAAGCAATACAATACTTGGGAAGTTCGGCAATACTTGGGAACATACAGAAAGATGTTTATTTCATCTGGCAGAGTACCATGAGAGAGAAGTTCTGTAAGAGAGAAACTGAGCAACGTACAGTTTCGGTGTTCCGTGTTAGAGATTGTCGTAGCATTTGTTAAATAGACCATCATAACACTCATTTTAAGAGATTTGTCAATCAGTTACAGGAGTTACAATCATTTACAGGAGTTACAATCATTTACAGGAGTTACAATCATTTACAGGAGTTACAATCATTTACAGGAGTTGCAATCAGTTACAGAGGTTACAATCAGTTACAGGAGTTACAATCATTTACAGGAGTTACAATCATTTACAGGAGTTACAATCATTTACAGGAGTTACAATCATTTACAGAGGTTACAATCAGTTACAGGAGTTGCAATCAGTTACAGGAGTTATAATCAGGAGTTACAGTAAATGTACACTGTACACTTGAGTTACAGTGTGCATATTTGTAACATTAGTCACAGGGTGTACACATGTCTTACTGCTGTAGTTAGGTCAGTTTCAATCTCATCTGACCGAAACACATTGTACTGTTGTACACCGTTGAATATATCACTCAGAATATATTACATATATTATGGGTCCCATAGGAATCTTCAATAACGTTCGTTACCCCATTTGTATGATCTTTTTAGTTTTATATTTTCACTACAAAATGTATAAACATATTTTTATGGTCATCAGTGATTTTTGATGTCGCAATGTTGTCTTTCTCACTCTTAAATCTTTTTATGTACTGATGATATTAATTGGTAGTGCTACATGTGATATGTGTTAGCCAACCATGTCTGTGGTAGCCAATCATCTCTGGGGTAGCCAACCATCTCTGTGGTTGCCAATCATCTCTGTGGTAGCCAATCATCTCTGTGGTAGCCAACCATCTCTGTGGTTGCCAATCATCTCTGTGGTAGCCAACCATCTCTGGTAGCCAACCATCTCTGTGGTTGCCATTCATCTCTGTGGTAGCCAACCATCTCTGGTAGCCAACCATCTCTGTGGTAGCCAACCATCTCTGTGGTTGCCAATCATCTCTGTGGTAGCCAACCATCTCTGGTAGCCAACCATCTCTGTGGTTGCCAATCATCTCTGTGGTAGCCAACCATCTCTGGTAGCCAACCATCTCTGGTAGCCAACCATCTCTGGTAGCCAACCATCTCTGTGGTTGCCAATCATCTCTGTGGTAGCCAACCATCTCTGGTAGCCAACCATCTCTGGTAGCCAACCATCTCTGGTAGCCAACCATCTCTGTGGTTGCCAATCATCTCTGTGGTAGCCAACCATCTCTGGTAGCCAACCATCTCTGGTAGCCCACCATCTCTGTGGTTGCCAATCATCTCTGTGGTAGCCAACCATCTCTGGTAGCCAACCATCTCTGTGGTTGCCAATCATCTCTGTGGTAGCCAACCATCTATGTGGTAGCCAATCATCTCTGGGGTAGCCAACCATCTCTGTGGTAGCCAATCATCTCTGGGGTAGCCAACCATCTCTGTGGTAGCCAACCATCTCTGTGGTAGCCAACCATCTCTGTGGTAGCCAACCATCTCTGTGGTAGCCAACCATCTCTGTGGTAGCCAACCATCTCTGGGGTAGCCAATCATCTCTGGGGTAGCCAACCATCTCTGGGGTAGCCAACCATCTCTGTGGTAGCCAACCATCTCTGTGGTAGCCAACCATCTCTGGGGTAGCCAACCATCTCTGTGGTAGCCAACCATCTCTGGGGTAGCCAACCATCTCTGGGGTAGCCAACCATCTCTGGGGTAGCCAACCATCTCTGGGGTAGCCAACCATCTCTGGGGTAGCCAACCATCTCTGGGGAACCAGTCATTTCTCCGTTGGTTGTGCCAACGGAGAGATGACGGAGATACATATGTTTTGGAATTCCCTAAATTCATCATTCCAACCTTTTTATTTAGTTTTTTATTTTTTATATATACAAGAGTTCTTACATTCATGTACAGCCACTAGTACGCACAGCGTTTCCGGCAGGTCCTTAAACCGAATTTTCCCCGGAATATGACCCAACAAATGGTGTAACAACCAGATAACCATTCACTGCTGGGTGAACAGAGGCCACGATTAAGAATTGGCGCCCGGTCAATCATTCCCAGCCAGGATACGAACCCAGGCCAAAACGCTTACGAAGCGCTGGCTGAGTGACTTACCACTGCGCCACGGAAACCAAATATATCTGATATACCTTATCGTATATTTGTATTAAGGTGGATTCTTCCTTCATCCACCCAAACTAACAGTGACATGACAGAGGTAGGAAGGTCACTGAGGCAGTTCTGATGAAAATTACACTGATGATTATTGCATAAATCTGAATATTATCAAGTCTTCTATTAAGTAGTTACTTAAACTTATCCAGGGTCAGCAACATTTGTTTTCTGGCAGTTGAGATGTGAGTTCTTGAAGCATTCCGCTTGACACATGAAAATCAAAATTATACGTGAATGGCTCGAAAAGTTTAAGCATTTACTTTTAATGGTCCCGCTCACTAACTATTCATATCTCTGGCACAAGATCAAGTCTAGAATGCTTGAAATGTGGCTCGAAGTAAAAATATAATGTAAACATTCATTCAAAAAATCGTTGTGTGTGCGGGAGTAGAACAAGCAGTATAGAACGCAGTATTTCTGTTGATTAGAATGACTTGTTTGTGGAAAGTGTGCATTCTTCAATGGAGCTTTGATGTAGCTTTATTCTCTGGAGTCTTGAAATAGGTGTTATCTTGAGCATATATATATGTGTGTGTATATATATATGTCGTACCTAGTAGCCAGAACACACTTCTCAGCCTACTATGCAGGGCCCGATTTGCCTAATAAGCAAAGTTTTCCTGAAATAATATATTTTCTCTAATTTTATTCTTATGAAATGATAAAGTTTCCCATTTCATTATGTATGAGGTCAATTTTTTATTGGAGTTAAAATTAACGTAGATATATGACCGAACCTAACCAACCCTACCTAACCTAACCTATCTTTATTGGTTAGGTTAGAATAGGTACCCGAAAAAGTTAGGTTAGGTTAGGTTAGGTAGGTTAGGTAGTCGAAAAAACATTAATTCATGACAACTTCGCTTATTAGGCAAATCGGGCCTTGCATAATAGGCTGAGAAGTGCTTTCTGGCTACTAGGTACGACATATATATATATATATATATATATATATATATATATATATATATATATATATATAACATATAACAATAAATTTTGGACAAAATGAGCACTAATTTTATTTTCAGGGGGGATTGCTGGAATTAAGCCAGTCAATAATTAAATTATTGTGTCATAAACGAACACAGAAAAAAAAACTTTATTCAAACTCGGTCCTATCATTACATATGTGAGGGCTTACTGTTTACATAATAATTTGCTTTATTGCCCAACATGCACTTTATAATTTTTTTGACACTGGATACAATAAAACCATTATCTTTTGAATAGGACAATTCCTGACAAGGAAATACATAATTTATTTATTCCTAAATATGATATATATATATATATATATATATATATATATATATATATATATATATATATATATATATATATATATATATATATATATATATATATATATATATATATATATATATATATATATATATATATACTAACGAGTTGAAGATAATTTATTTAAAACCAGAGATTTTTGTTATAGGGGGGCGCTCTCAGCTGAAAGAGTCAAGCCACAAGACAATATAGCACTTGGAGAGGGTCAGGATAAAGATCTGGGATGGGTCGGGGGAAAGGATGGTGGCCAACCACTTGGACGGTCGGGGATTGAACGCCGACCTGCATGAAGCGTGACCGTCGCTCTACCGTCCATCCGTAGTGGTTGGAGCTTTATAGGTGGGGGGGGGAGTTGTCTTGGTCACACACCACTCATTTACCCACATGTAGAGGAGGTTTACAAACAGTAATTGCTTTATATATGTGTGTGTGTGTGTCTTCTGTAAACTGTAAGACAATGCAATACAATTTATGAAATAAATAAATCATATTGTTAATATAAGGATATTTTAATTTTCTTGGCAGTATAAAAGATGCACTTTTCTCTACTGAAAAATATCTCGACCCAATAGCATTAGAACATAAAAGTAAATGTAACTGGATATTTATTGCCACTTACTATTCAGTTTATATTAATATATACAGCCAAACTCATTCATATTCATGTCCACCCTACGCTTGAAACAATAATATTATCCCAAACCTATTATCATACACGCTACTTTGCTTCTTAAATCAGTTGTTTTATTTCTTAACAAATATTTACCCAAGTCTCTCCAGAATTGGTTACGCCCAATTCGTATCCTTTGTTTCATGTTTTATTTTTGGTTGACATTAAAACATATAATTTGGTGCCTATGGTTACATCCAAGAAAATTCATATAAGAGGTTTACTGGGTCCATCAATATAAAGATGTCTTAGAATTTTTTTAGATTCTAGACATTTTAATAGTAGATTGATGATTAGGAAAAGGTGTGAAGAATACATGGAAAATTTTTCATTATATATTTATAATAATATCCTTATATTTTTATAATATTGTTAGTTCTTCTTATTGTTACTGATTAAACGCCAGTTGTTGTCAATTTGCGTTTTTATTACTGCCAGTAGAAATAAAAACGCAATACATACTATGGACAACTAAAGATATACAACTCAAGAACATTATCCAAAAATTCAGCTTATATAACACAAAAGAAAAAATAATACAGTTTTATTATCTTATTCTTTTCTTTATTTCTCATTGAAGCAAATTAGGAACAAACTATCTCTCTCTCCGGAGGGAAAAATAGCAGCTGAAAAAAAATATCAGTATTTCCTGTGATTTTTGAGCGCCTCTGAAAGTTTGTACTTATTGTTAACTCAGTCGGGACTTGCTTCGTCATAATGTATTTTCCCAACACAAAACTCTCATCAAATAACGGAAATGTTTTCCAACAAAAATGTAAATGCCATCCACTGAGTTGAATTTAATCGAGTTTCCCCAAATCTATTCGCAGACAGGGAATTTCCAGCAGTGATGCTCTTCCTTCAAGGGTGAGTTGGGAGGCTGGATCCGTCTCCTCCCATGGTGACTGCTGTTTCCTGAGCAGCAGTGTGTGGGAGGGGGGTACCGTAGCAGGGAGGCGCTCTCCCTGTTGTGGGAGGAGAGCAGATGAGTGAGACTGAGGGCTAATTTGTGTGATAAAAGTAGTGTGTGTGTGTGTGTGGTTGGGGGCGGTGTGGGCTGTTTTATGATGCCGGTTGCTGCTGTGAGTACACGTTGATATTATGTTATAGGTTCAGAGACTAGTGGGATTGTTTTGTGTGTATATATATGGGTCTATTGTCTATGTGTGGGGGGGGGGGGTTCGTCTGTGTCATTGGGTCTATTGTCTATATCGGGGGCTGCTCTGTGTGAATAGATCTATTGTCTATATCAGGGGCTGCTATGTGTTTGTTTGGGGGCTGCTGGGTATCATTGGAGGGCTGCTAAGTGTGGGGCTCTACCTTGTGTTCGCAGGAGAAGGAGGGAAGACTGAGTGTAAGGGAAGTGTGTTCTTGGTAAGGAGGGATAAGTTATGTCTATACTGTGTTGCCTGCGATGGTCTCACTTCCAGCAGGTCGGCGTTCGGTCCCCGATCATCCGTGGGGTTTCTCACTATTCTTTCCCTCTGTTCTATATATATAGTCCACATAGACTACATTCATTAGTCAATATGTTTATGGCACTGTTAAATAATTAGTTTTGTCTTGTTTATTTGTCATGATCATTTACTTGACGTTCGTTTTTTCATGGGCCAGATTTGTCTAACTCTATGTTCGAAATAAATGATAGAAATCGTCCGCATTGAACTTTCCCTCACTCGCTGTCCACAGCTTATAATTTATGTTTCCTTTACCTGCTTATTATTAAACTATAATTATATTCATTTACTTGCAGATATTATTTTCGCACGTTTCTTTTGTTTCGTAAATTTAGCACGTTCTAATATATGTTGCTCGTGAGGATAGTCACTCATAGTGTATGTGTGTGTTCACAATATAAACATTGTCAACACACATATATTTAAAATACAACACGGCTCCTACTGATTTTCCTATTTATGCATCAGTGTAATGAGATTTCATTGTGGAGTGTAAACACACTCTCTGTTGATTTCACCAAGTCGAACAGAATCCAGTTTCTGTAAGATTTATTCATCCTTTGATGATTTACAGATGGAAGACACAGTTTGCCGCAGTCTCGAGTCCTCCCATTCTGTGTTACAATTCCTGACTTAGCGGAGTGCTGTCATCTATTGTCAAGGCGGCCGTCAGCCCCTGCAGCAGAGATGTTTAGGAACATGTTATCCAATGTTCCTCATTTCTGTCATAAGCATTAAACAGGAGCGCATGAAGCTGTTCATGGAGTTTATAATGGACTAACATGATGCTGAGGACACAGAGGAAACTCCAGCAGCGAAAACGTTCGTGTTCTGCCAGAACACTACGGTTACATGTGCCTATTAGGCAGGCGATGAGTCACAATAACGTGGCTAAATTATGATGACCAGACCACACACTAGAATGTGAAGGGACGACGACGTTTCGGTCCGTCCTGGACCATTCTCAAGTCGACTGTGAGAATTATAATCATTATACAATCGACTTGAGAATGGTCCAGGACGGACCGAAACGTCGTCGTCCTTTCACATTCTAGTGTGTGGTCTGGTGATCATGTGTCTATTAGGTTCCTTGAGTTTGTTAAGGAATCACTCGTTGCCACAGAAACTAAACCTGGTTAGTGGACGTAAGTGTGAAAGCAATTCGTCCTCCAACCTCTCCTTAGGCAAGGTTCATTCCATCCAGCGTCCGACCACAAAGAAATATGCATCAAATTTAACCCAAAATTTGCTGGTCTATTTTAAAGAATGAAGAACAATTTTATTTATATTATTTTTAAGCTGCATCTCTTATGAACCGACCCCTGCCCTTGTGTGGTAGCGCACAATAGAAAGTTATTTTTACATATTCGTTCATTAAAACATTGATTGTAACCATGATATATATATGTGTTCAGACCTATTGTCTTGTGAACAGAGCTACAGTTTAGACCTATTGTCTTGTGAACAGAGCTACAGTTTAGACCTATTGTCTTGTGTATGACTCTCTGTCCTGTGTGACAAAGAGTACCAGCATTATCCTCACTTTAATTTGACTAATTGAAATCCTCAGATTAGGCATATTTGTAATTAAATTTTGTCAATAAAGATGTTAATAATAATAATAATCAACTTTAACATTTTGTTCGCTTAAAATATAAATTTTATAAAAAAAAAAATTAATATTGTTATTAGTATTATTGTGTCTATATATGCGGAGGTTAGGCTAGAATAGGTGCTTAGGCTCTACTGGCAATTTTTTTGGATTTTAGTACGTGGGTACTACAATTGCATTTAACAGAGTTGTAATTCGAACAGAGGTCATCAGCGAATCATTCCTCGAGAAATGTTCGAACGCCATTGGCTGTAAGTTGTGTGTAACTGCCCGTCCTCATTAACAAAGGCTAAGTGCTCGTTATTCCAGCTGCCAAACCCCCTGTTTATGAATGAAAAAATCACAACTGATGACGTTCGAACATTTATCGAACAGTGATCCGTTGATGACCTCTGTTCGAATTACAACTCTGTAAAGGATTCTCCCACGTACTAAAAATTCACATAATTGTCAACAGTACTTTAATACCTAAGTTAAGCTACTTTAACCTATACCTAGAACTATATTATATAATATTAATTTATTATTAAAGGAGTACATCCTTTGGTTGATTTTGAAGGGACCCTAGAAGAAGGGCTACTTTTTAAAGGGCTACTTGTCACATATTGTAGAGTTCTTAAAGCTCCTCAGATGGCGGCAAGAACCATGGATGCAGTGTAGCATTTCCTCTCTGGATCGCCACACTAAGGCACTGAAAGAGGAAGCTGGCGGCTCTAGGATTAAGGAGCCGTTGTTTCAATTACTTGTTTTAATTAGCTTGGACCCCAGCTCCTTCAAAAAACTAGCAGCACTTTTTCCCAAACACCTAGTGTCTCTGAGGCAATGGGGACAAAATTGTAATGATCATCAAGATCTTTGTATTTATGTGACTTGGGTGCTTCCCGGTGATTGGCAGCACCGCCTGGCTGTGCAACACTGAAGTTAACATAGATTTTGGCTAAGGTTGAAACGCAAGTGTAGTTAGTCCAACACCATCTGTCTACTATTCTTCCAGGGGTTCACCGTGATCCCGTCTGGGCAACCAACAGTCTTATCGAAGTTGCGGGGCATTAGGTAACGGGGCTCTCTCTCTGCTGGACAACCGGCTGTGGTAGGACTCCTCTTAATGTCATTAACATCGATGTGTCTTGCATGCCATCCTCCTGTGCTTCGCCAGAGCAGGCCATGCCGGCCGTTCCTGTCGGTCTCCGCCTCTCCGCAAATACCTGCTTGATGGGGATCCGGGAGTTCTTCTACTTCCCAAGCCCGGCCCGAGGCCAGGCTTGACTTGTGAGAGCTTGGTCCACTAGCCTGTTGCTTGGAGCGGCCCGCAGGCCCACATATCCACCACAGCCCGGTTGGTCTGGCACTCCTTGGAGAAAATTATCTAGTTTTCTCTTGAAGATGTCCACAGTTGTTCCGGCAATATTTCTTATACTCGATGGAAGGATGTTGAACAACCGTGGACTCTGATGTTTACACATTGTTCTCTGATTGTGCCTATGGCACCTCTGCTCTTCACTGGTTCTATTCTGCTTTTTCTTCCATATCGTTCACTCCACTATGTTGTTATTTTACTGTGTAGATTTGGGACCTGGCCCTCCAGTATCTTCCAAGTGTATAATATTTAATACATTTGGAGAGCTTTGAGACGATCCAATAATTTAGGTGTTTTATCGCGTCTATGTATGCAGTATATGTTCTCTGTATTCCCTCTATTTCAGCAATCCTCTATTTCTTGAGTACTGAGTGGTACTCAAGACGGGACAGTACAAGTGATTTGGGAGTACAACCATTGTGATGGGATCCCTGGATTTGAAAGTTCTCGTAATCCATCATATCATTTTTCTGGCTGACGCAATATTTGCTTGGTTATGCTCCTTAAACGTTAGGTCGTCAGACATCATTATTCCCAAATCCTTTACATGCTGCTTTTCTACTATGGGCACATTTGATTGTGTTGTGTATCTTTTATTATGTTTAAGGCCCTCATTTTTACCGTACCTGAGTACCTGGAATTCATCACTGTTAAACATCAAGTTATTTTCTGTTGCCCAGTCGAAAAACTTAATTAATATCTGCTTGAAGTTTTCAAAGTCTTCAGCAGTGGTAATTATCATGCTAATTTTTGTGTCATCTGCAATGGATGATACGAAGCTGTGACTTGTATTCTTGTCTATATCTGATATGAGAATAAGGTAAAGCAGTGGTGCAAGGACTGTACCCAGAGGTACAAAGCTTTTAACTGAGCATGGACCTGCTTTTATTTGGTTGACTGTTACTTTTTGTGTTCTGTTCGACAGAAAACTGAGTATCCAGCATCCTACTTTACAGGTTATTCCCATTGACCTCATTTTGTGTGCTATCACTCCATGGTCACATTTATCAAATGCTTTTGCGAAGTCCGTGTATACCACATCTGCGTTTTATTTTTCTTCTAATGACTCAGTGACTTTGTCATAGTGGTCAAGTAGCTACGAGAAGTACGATCTTCCCGCTCGAAATCCATTTTGGCCTGGGTTGTGAAGGTCATTGGTCTCCATGAAACTGGTGACCTGACTCCTAATCACTCTCTCAATTACTTTTATTATTTGGGACGTTAGTGCAACTGGTCTATAATTCTTTGCCAATGCTTTGCTCCCTCCCTTGTGTAGAGAGGCTATGTCTGCTGCCTTAAGTGCATCTGGTATCTCCCCCGTGTCCAAGCTCTTCCTCCACACTATACTGAGTGCCTGTGCTACTGACACCATGAATTTCTATATAAATATTGAATTCCATGAATCTGGACCCGAAGCTGAGTGCATGGGCATGTTTTAAATTTCTCTTTCAAAATCTGCTTCACTCGTGTTGATATCAGTTATATTTACAGGTGTTTGGATATCATGCATAAAGAAGTTGTCTGGATCTTTTACTTTCATGTTGCTTATTTTAATGCTAAACATGTCCTCATACTGCCTCTTTAGGATTTCACTAATTTCCTAGTCATCCTCCGTGTATGAATCTTCACTCATACGAATATGTCCAATTACTAGCAGTGGTTTTTGCTTTTGATTTCACATATGTGTAGAAATATTTTGTGTTTTTCTTCAATTTCCATAATTGCTTTCTGTTCTAGCTTCCTTTCTTCAATCTGATATGAGTGTTTCAGTTTCTGCTCGATTTCTTCAATCTCCCTGTGCGTCTGGGTCCAAAAATGCAATAAATGAAAACTCGTTCGATTTCAATCAAACTTTTTTGACAAGTTCTATATGAAAGGTGTTTCATCTGGTCCACGTTTCAGCATCGTAGCATAAATAGGAAGGGAGAAAAAAATATTGAAGTAGTTGTGAAAATTATGCCAAAATGGTCAAAAACGATTATCAATCAAAAGTGTCAACTGAAATCATAGCTATGACTCTTTGCTATCACAATAGCATATATTAAACAAATATTATAATTAGTTTAATTGGAAAAAAATTTAAGAAAAAAAATGTATTTTTTTTTAATTTTTTTTTTATTTTTTTTTTCGGGCGATTTGCATCAAACTTACACACCTGACTGTACGTAAGCCTATCTGTAAGGATGCCAATTTTGGAAAAAATTGGTTGATGTCAACCTCAGCCACAGATTTTAGAACCTTACACTTTATTCATTTTTGTTTTTTTTCAATTGACTCAAACGTTTACACAACTGTTTCATTTTTTATTCAATTTACATGAAACTTACACAGTATATGTGGAGGGCATGTCTCTACATTTGCTAGAGAGCATTTTTCTCTAAGTTAATTTATTGATTTTATAATAGCAATAAACATGCCATATTTGCCTAATTTTGGGGGGGAACTTTGAACATTTAGATTAGGAAAACTAAAGATGTTTTGGAAATTCTCAATATAGCAATCCTTTATTATATGCTAATGTGTCAGAAAAGTATCACAGAATAATTATATCTGAAACGTGTGTTCTGAAGTGTAGACTTGAAAATGTGTAAAAAACGTTGAAAAAAAAATTCTCCCTTTCAATTTACGCTGCAGTACTGAAACTTTGGACAGTTTCAGCACTTTTCATATACAACTAGTCAAACAATATTGGTTGACATTGAACAACTTTTCCAAAACCACCCAGATGGCCCCTTTAGGATTTCACTAATTTCCTTGTTATCCTCCGTGTATGAACCTTCACTCATACGAATATGTCCAATTACTAGCAGTGGCTTCTGATTTTGATTTCACATATGTGTAGAAATATTTTGTGTTTTTCTTCAATTTCCATAATTGCTTTCTGTTCTAGCTTCCTTTCTTCAATCTGATATGAGTGTTTCAGTTTCTGCTCGATTTCTACAATCTCCCTGTTTAAATTATTCATTCTTTGTCAGGAAAGTCGCGTCTACATAAGCATTTCCTTTATTTTTTCCATCTTTTGATGTGACGTCTGCGTTTTCTTTCTACGTTGGATCTCTTTCAGGCTTTCTTCAAAGGAATATGTTTCAGACAGACTTGATATGCTTCCGAAGTCAGTTTTTCTATTCCGTCTGTAGGATTTTTATTACTTAGAACAGTTTCCCATGGAATGTTTGTTAGTTCCCTGTTTATTGTCTATCCTAGTCTATAGACTGGGAGACATTGTTACTGGGAGACAATAAATTATTATTGTTATTGGGAGACAATAAATTATTATTGTTATTGGGAGACAATAAAAATTGAATTTACTGAATAACTCCTCTCGCTTGATCATTGTTTTAGGTCTGTTCTGAGTATTGATGGTAGTTTGCACTTCATTGAGCTTGTGATCTGAGTATGTGGTATCTGATATCGTAATGTCCCTGATTATGTCATCATTGTTTGTAAAGACCAGATCTTGAATATTTTAATTTCTCGTTGGCTCTGATATCTGCTGGTTGAGTGAAAATTTGTCACAGAATCTAAGTCTATCTCTAATCTGTGGTTGGTTATGTCCCGAAAAAATTTCTGGTATGATATTATTGTTTGTTATTCTCTATTCTAGATTTGGCAAGTTGAGGTCACCTAGGAGGATAATATCAATTATTGGGTTCACCAAATTATCAAGGCCATTCTCTATTTTGTTTATCTGTTTTGCGAATTCCTCAGCCGTTGCATCTGGCGGTTTGTATATTAAAATAATAACTAAGCTTATTTTCTCTATTTTTACTCCCAATACCTCTACCACCTCATTTGTAGAGTTAAGGAGCTCTGAGTATACTAGGTCTTCCCTAATATACAGACACACTCCTCCGTGTAATCTAATCACCCTATCACACCTGTATAGATTATATCCTGGTATCTAGATCTCACTGTCCAAAAATTCCCCCTTGCATGGGTTTCTGTGAAAGCTATAAATACTGCATTTGCCTCAGTCAGGAGGCCATTTATGACTTGTACTATGTTTGTTTTCTTGTTTTTAGTCCCTGTATGTTGGCAAAGATGAAAGAGGTTACTCTATTTGGGATAGTTTGACTGGGAGACTTTTTTTGGCAGGTCCATTATGTGTGGACATATTGAGTTTGTTCTGACCAGTGCTGATTATTGTAGGGCAGTTGCCTGTCGTAGTTGTAGTTCTTTTTTGGTGTGTAATTGTATCTGTGATTCTGGTATGCAAGTGGGTCTGGCATCCCGTTCCATACATTCTTAATGTTCGGCTTTTGAAATCTCTTTCGGCTTGGTATAACAAATTAATTGAGTTTCCTCCAAATTCCTTTTCTTGCTTGCCACTCTTTACGTAGCCTTTCGCGTGAAAGTGTGGGCAATTGAGGTCATAGCACTTTCTGTCCTCGAATGAGGTTTGGCACATGTCAGGATGGAAAACCTACATCTTGATCCAAATCGACACTGTCCTTTCCTAAGCATATTTAAAAAAAAAAATGGGAAGGTGGTAACTGCATTCTAATCCTTTCTAATTACCAGCATATCTATGTCTGCATATCCCCTTTACATAAAATTTGCATATGTCTGTCCTTCTGGTCTCACTCGCTCGATCGGGGACCGTTGTAGTGTCTGTACCTATCGATCTGTCAGTGCTGTCTGTTACACCTTCTAGTTTCTGTCGTCTGCATCCGGGCCTACTGAGTCAGAGTTTACAACTTCCTGAGTTTCTGCTTCAGTTTCCTCCCTGATTATAGCCTCCGCCCCTGGTATATTAGAATTATTGTTGTTCGTTTCCCACTCTATCTGGATGGCTGGAAGGCTTTCAATGAACGATGTTTTCAAGGTCATGTGTCATGATATTTAGAAGGATATTTTTAGGATATTCCAAGATGGCAGGTCATTTTTACACACCCAGAGTAAATAGCCAGCTCTCAGTCCCGTGGTGTTACTCACTCCTGTACAAGCCGAATGAAATCTATTCTTACATATATAACATTCAATTCTCGTTGCCTTTGAGTTTAAAAGTTTTATTATAGTGGCCGCAAATTAGTTTGTTTACTGCCATTTTGCCTTGTTTTGCTGTGCACTTGGAATGGGGTTGCCAGTGTTCTATAGTTGCACAAATGCCAAGCTCTTGTACTTATCTAATCTTGCAAGTGTGTATTACAACATTCAATATGTAAGACCAATTTGTCTGTTCCCTTTACCTCAAACCCTTCCCAGCTGCATGTTGCAGGGTATACTGAAGATGACAACCTGGAGTTTAGTGGGAGGCTTTACTACCTGGCTGTTCTCTGCGTCACTATCACCACCAGTGTGGAGCTGCCAGTTTCCTTTTAGGAGTCGATAGTACAGTGTATTTAGTACACTGTCCTCAGTATTTTCCTATTTTCTAATATTACAGTTTATGTATATATTTAAATTTATATGCTTTACCCTTATGTGCAGGTACTTATCGTAGAGGAGTTACTCTCAAGTCAAGCAGGTACTTATCGTATGTAGAGGAGTACTCTCAAGGTACTGCTGTTGGCCGTAACCTTCATGCACCTATATTCGTGGATTTGGGCAGCGAGGCGGAGAGCTACAACAATTCGGAGGGCCTGCGGTGTGAGACACGTGCCGGTTGTTGACATTGGGGTTGCTAATAGGAAGTCACCTGCATGGGGAGCTGCTACAGCTTTAAGTCGGGCAGTGTCATGTGGTGTTGTCGCAGCTTCTAGGCCTGTTGTAGCTGCTTGGTCGACAATGGGGCCATCCTAGCTGAATTGCTTGTGAGCTTCAGAAGATGGTGGTTGGAGTGTTGGTCCTGCAAGAGAGACCCATTTGGTGGTGCAGTCTATAAAGCTGGGATCATGTCCCCCTGCCATGATCTAGCTAATCGGGTAGGATTCCCTTCACCAGGTTTTCAGAGATCACTGAAGAGAACAGGAACACTGGTACACCAATTTGTGTTGCTATGCGATACCCGTGGCAATATTAATTTATATATGCAACAAACCGATATTTAGTACTCAATACGTTAAAATTGTTGATTGCGTCTTGTTAGACGTCCGCTGGTGTCAGATCCCGAATGACCACAGCACACGAAGGCTCCTACGATCGTCGGTGTGTGTGTGTTGTTTGTTGTTGTTAAAGATTCGGTACCTGGAACAAAATGTTCCAAGTAACACGGGCTATGGTGAGCCCGTAGATAATGTGTGTGTGTGTGATTACTGTCGTATTGTCTTGGAAAGATAACGATTTGCTTAATAAGCCGAATTTTCCAATAGTTATATATTCTTCAACATTTTTCTTATGAAATTATTAAGGTTTCCATTATATTATATATGACTATTTTTTTTAATTTAAGTTAAAACTAACATAGAAATACGACTTACCTAACTTAATCTAAACTAACGTAACTAAGTCAGTATATCATATTCATAATATATTATGATAGTATTAATTCAAATAAACCAATTGGAAAATCTTTAAGAAAATAATAAAAATCGCTCTGCCTTTTAGGCAAATCATGCCTTGCATACTAGGCCAAGTAGTGCATTCTGGCTATTAGGTATGACATATGTTTATACATTTATATATATTTATAATTTGCTTCTCCGTACAGAATAATATTTACACAAGCTTTCTTCTGTAGTCATAATTCACAAGTTTTATAAATGAATTCGCAGACCATAAATTTTTAAAACTTTCCTCTGAAGAGCTGTGTTTCTCGTTTAGGCAAAAAGACTTAAATGTAATGCTCGCTTAATATCCCGAGCTTGAGTGCTCTCGTATCTAGGGCGTGAGGAAGAGAAGATATACATTGTTTTTTCTTTGTAATGAGATTTGATGCGTCTATTTTTTCTGCACGAAACTCTGCTGAAAAAAAAAAAAGTTCACAGTCACTGTGTGAATTGTATCCGGTGTTCTACTCTGTCAGTGTGGGACCCTCATCCGGAGGGCCTCCAGATTAGTGTGTTGCCGTTCAAGTATGTTTATTGAGATAAGCAAGAAATACATCTCAAAGAGATAGAGTAGCTTAGGCTATTTCAACCCCCCTGTCGCCGTTATCCGTTGGGAGCTACCTGTTCGCTATCCTTAACTCCGCCTTGGGCACCCGCCTGGACCATCGGACCCTAAGTATTGGTGTTGCTCTGCGCTTGCCGCCCCTATCTCCACCGAGCACCGGTGTATTTGCGGCCATGCACGGGCAGACCAATACGGCAGCCATGGTCTCATCTGTCGTAAGACACAGGGAAAGATTGCCAGACATGAAGCAGTCAATGACATCATCAAGAGAAGTTTGGCTTCAGCTGGGTGTCCAGTACAAAGGGAACCTCAGTTGTGCAGACCTGACAACAGCGAAAAACGCCCAGATGGAGTCACCCTGCAGCCGTGGAGGGAAGGTAAGCAGGTCGTATGGGACTACACTTGTGCATCTACATTGGCTGATACCTATCTACCTTACAGCACAGTTGAGGGAGGCGGGGCAGCCACCTTCAGGGAGACCCAGAAAATCCACAAGTACAGACACCTAGAACGTTGTTACAGGTTCGTGCCGATAGGCTCTGAGACTCTGGGCGCCTGGGGTGTGCTGTTTTCACCCATAAATAACATACAAGTGTATGTTATTTTGTAACATATCACCTCACTCAAATGCAGGCATATAAAATGAAAAGCCGTTTGAATTATAGCATAGCAAGAAATCTGTTTTAGTGTTTGCAGGTTATAGTTGTGTGTGTGTAAACTAAACTCTTTGAAAATGTAATAAGTTATTTCGAAACGCGTTCAAGTGTCGCGTCAGACTAGAAATAAAAATGAATTTTGGAGAACTGATTTTTCAATTACCATCGACAGTGAAAAAAAGCCATAAGAAATATTGAGAAAATTCGTATTAGAATTAATAATCTTACTTTTTCGGTCATATTTAATAATATATATATATATTTATATATACATACATATATATATATATATATATATATATATATATATATATATATATATATATATATATATATATATATATATATATATATATATATATATATATATATATATATATATATATATATATATATATTGCTTAAACATTGTTTCAAGACAACCATGAATTCGACCTACTCATATTCCTTCTCCTTTGCCGAAGCTCTGGTTCAAGTTGCTTCGTAACTTGCTAATGGAAGCTAAGACTTTTCATGTAACTGGAAGTTGCCTCTGGAGCAACTTGCGGCCGATATCCTAAGTTATTTAACTTTAAATTAGCTCTTATATTAAGCATAAACGGTGTCCCTTTGAAATAAAACAAATTTCAAGATAATTCTGAAAGGCATTTGAGACTTTCTTATCTATGTAATTATGGCGCAGTTTTATACAACAGAGACAGTAAAGAAAGTGTAAGCAGCTGGTAAGGGAGCCGGTCGGCCGAGCGGACAGCATGCTGGACCTGTGATCCTGTGGTCCTGGGTTCGATCCCAGGCGCCGTCGAGAAACAATGGGCAGTTTCTTTCACCCTATGCCTCTATTACCTAGCAGTAAAATAGGTACCTGGGTGTTAGTCAGCTGTCACGGGCTGCTTCCTGGGGGTGGAGGCCTGGTCGAGGACCGGGCCGCGGGGACACTAAAAAGCCCCGAAATCATCTCAAGATAAGCTGAAAATACATACTTATACAGGGCTTTATTTACCTAAGTAAACAAATTTAAAGCAACAAATATTGGTTCTCTTACCAGTTGAACAAAGAATTTATATATACCTATAAATGCAACTGACGATAAGAAAACATTAACTGTTGATTTGCGCAAATGAGAAAGGTAAATACACCTTTCTCATTTCTCTGTGATTTTTCCTATATATTATTAAATAAATAGGTATATGTATATGTATGTGTATATATATATATATATATACATATATATATATATATATATATATATATATATATATATATATATATATATATATATATATATATATATATATATATATATGTATATATATATGTCGTACCTAGTAGCCAGAACGCACTTCTATGCCTACTATGCAAGGCCCGATTTGCCTAATAAGCCAAGTTTTCATGAATTAATTGTTTTTCGACTACCTAACCTACCTAACCTAACCTAACCTAACTTTTTCGGCTACCTAACCTAACCTAGCCTATAAAGATAGGTTAGGTTAGGTTAGGTAGGGTTGGTTAGGTTCGGTCATATATCTACGTTAATTTTAACTCCAATAAAAAGAAATTGACCTCATACATAATGAAATGGGTAGCTTTATCATTTCATAAGAAAAAAATTAGAGAAAATATATTAATTCAGGAAAACTTGGCTTATTAGGCAAATCGGGCCTTGCATAGTAGGCTGAGAAGTGCGTTCTGGCTACTAGGTACGACATATATATATATATATATATATATATATATATATATATATATATATATATATATATATATATATGTATATATATATATATATATATATATATTTATATATATATATATATATATATATATATATATATATATATATATATATATATATATATATATATATATATATGCAAACAAGCCTGAATGGTCCCCAGGACTATATACAACTGAAAACTCACACCCCAGAAGTGACTCGAACCCATACTGCCAGGAGCAACGCAACTGGTATGTAATGGGACGCCTTAATCCGCTTGACCATCACGACCGGACATAAGGAAGTGATAGCCGAAGCTATTTGAACCACTTCCCCGCCGGCACTCGGATGGTAATCTTGGGCATAGCATTTTATCAAATCACCTCATTCTTTGGGGCACATTAAGGCATCCCTGTACATACCAGTTGCGTTGCTCCGGGCAGTATTGGTTCGAGTCACTTCTGGGGTGTGAGTTTTCAGTTTTATATAGTCCTGGGGACCATTCAGGCTTGTTTGCATTTGTGTTCCTCACGTGTGCCCCAAAGAATGAGGTGATTTGATAAAATGCTATGCCCAAGATT